>NC_142783.1:4057500-4268750 GCF_988280905.1 Pimephales promelas | reverse complement strand
TCGGGCCGAATTTTTGAGTTTCGATATCTCAGCTCTGGAAGGGGCTAGAGCCTCCATTTATGCACTCAGGTCTAAGTCTCATGGCCCTCTATCAGAATTTGGGAAGATTGGAGAAACTTAATTTTTCGCCCAAAAAAAAAACGTAAGGGGTACCACTGTCGTTTTTTTTTCGGGCCGAATTTTTGAGTTTCGATATCTCAGCTCTGGAAGGGGCTAGAGCCTCCATTTTTGCACTCAGGTCTAAGTCTCATGGCCCTCTATCAGAATTTGGGAAGATTGGAGAAACTTAATTTTTCGCCCCAAAAAAAAAAACGTAAGGGGTACCACTGTCGTTTTTTTTTTTGGGCCGAATTTTTGAGTTTCGATATCTCAGCTCTGGAAGGGGCTAGAGCCTCCATTTTTGCACTCAGGTCTAAGTCTCATTGCCCTTTATCAGAATTTGGGAAGATTGGAGAAACTTAATTTTTCGCCCAAAAAAAAAACGTAAGGGGTACCACTGTCGTTTTTTTTTCGGGCCGAATTTTTGAGTTTCGATATCTCAGCTCTGGAAGGGGCTAGAGCCTCCATTATTGCACTCAGGTCTAAGTCTCATGGCCCTCTATCAGAATTTGGGAAGATTGGAGAAACTTAATTTTTTGCCCAAAAAAAAAAACGTAAGGGGTACCACTGTCGTTTTTTTTTTTCGGGCCGAATTTTTGAGTTTCGATATCTCAGCTCTGGAAGGGGCTAGAGCCTCCATTTTTGCACTCAGTTCTAAGTCTCATGGCCCTCTATCAGAATTTGGGAAGATTGGAGAAACTTAATTTTTCGCCCCCCCCCCAAAAAAAACGTAAGGGGTACCACTGTCGTTTTTTTTTTTGGGCCGAATTTTTGAGTTTCGATATCTCAGCTCTGGAAGGGGCTAGAGCCTCCATTTTTGCACTCAGGTCTAAGTCTCATGGCCCTCTATCAGAATTTGGGAAGATTGGAGAAACTTAATTTTTCGTCCAAAAAAAAAAACGTAAGGGGTACCACTGTCGTTTTTTTTTCGGGCCGAATTTTTGAGTTTCGATATCTCAGCTCTGGAAGGGGCTAGAGCCTCCATTTTTGCACTCAGGTCTAAGTCTCATGGCCCTCTATCAGAATTTGGGAAGATTGGAGAAACTTAATTTTTCGCCCAAAAAAAAAACGTAAGGGGTACCACTATCGTTTTTTTTTCGGGCCGAATTTTTGAGTTTCGATATCTCAGCTCTGGAAGGGGCTAGAGCCTCCATTTTTGCACTCAGGTCTAAGTCTCATGGCCCTCTATCAGAATTTGGGAAGATTGGAGAAACTTAATTTTTCGCCCAAAAAAAAAAAACGTATGGGGTACCACTGTCGTTTTTTTTCGGGCCGAATTTTTGAGTTTCGATATCTCAGCTCTGGAAGGGGCTAGAGCCTCCATTTTTGCACTCAGGTCTAAGTCTCATGGCCCTCTATCAGAATTTGGGAAGATTGGAGAAACTTAATTTTTCGCCCCAAAAAAAAAAAAACGTAAGGGGTACCTCTGTCGTTTTTTTTTTCGGGCCGAATTTTTGAGTTTCGATATCTCAGCTCTGGAAGGGGCTAGAGCCTCCATTTTTGCACTCAGGTCTAAGTCTCATGGCCCTCTATCAGAATTTGGGAAGATTGGAGAAACTTAATTTTTCGCCCCAAAAAAAAAAAAACGTAAGGGGTACCACTGTCGTTTTTTTTTCGGGCCGAATTTTTGAGTTTCGATATCTCAGCTCTGGAAGGGGCTAGAGCCTCCATTTTTGCACTCAGGTCTAAGTCTCATTGCCCTCTATCAGAATTTGGGAAGATTGGAGAAACTTAATTTTTCGCCCAAAAAAAAAAACGTAAGGGGTACCACTGTCGTTTTTTTTTCGGGCCGAATTTTTGAGTTTCGATATCTCAGCTCTGGAAGGGGCTAGAGCCTCCATTATTGCACTCAG
This sequence comes from Pimephales promelas, assembly GCF_988280905.1. NCBI lineage: Eukaryota > Metazoa > Chordata > Actinopteri > Cypriniformes > Leuciscidae > Pimephales > Pimephales promelas. The sequence goes on along the minus strand of NC_142783.1, from coordinate 4,266,798 downwards.
GTCTAAGTCTCATGGCCCTCTATCAGAATTTGGGAAGATTGGAGAAACTTAATTTTTCGCCCAAAAAAAAAAACGTAAGGGGTACCACTGTCGTTTTTTTTTTCGGGCCGAATTTTTGAGTTTTGATATCTCAGCTCTGGAAGGGGCTAGAGCCTCCATTTTTGCACTCAGAAGTCTCATGGCCCTCTATCAGAATTTGGGAAGATTGGAGAAACTTAATTTTTCGCCCCCCCCCCAAAAAAAACGTAAGGGGTACCACTGTCGTTTTTTTTTTCGGGCCGAATTTTTGAGTTTCGATATCTCAGCTCTGGAAGGGGCTAGAGCCTCCATTTTTGCACTCAGGTCTAAGTCTCATGGCCCTCTATCAGAATTTGGGAAGATTGGAGAAACTTAATTTTTCGTCCAAAAAAAAAAACGTAAGGGGTACCACTGTCGTTTTTTTTTCGGGCCGAATTTTTGAGTTTCGATATCTCAGCTCTGGAAGGGGCTAGAGCCTCCATTTTTGCACTCAGGTCTAAGTCTCATGGCCCTCTATCAGAATTTGGGAAGATTGGAGAAACTTAATTTTTCGCCCCAAAAAAAAAAAACGTAAGGGGTACCTCTGTCGTTTTTTTTTTCGGGCCGAATTTTTGAGTTTCGATATCTCAGCTCTGGAAGGGGCTAGAGCCTCCATTTTTGCACTCAGGTCTAAGTCTCATGGCCCTCTATCAGAATTTGGGAAGATTGGAGAAACTTAAATTTTCGCCCAAAAAAAAAACGTAAGGGGTACCACTATCGTTTTTTTTTCGGGCCGAATTTTTGAGTTTCGATATCTCAGCTCTGGAAGGGGCTAGAGCCTCCATTTTTGCACTCAGGTCTAAGTCTCATGGCCCTCTATCAGAATTTGGGAAGATTGGAGAAACTTAATGTTTCGCCCAAAAAAAAAAACGTATGGGGTACCACTGTCGTTTTTTTTTCGGGCCGAATTTTTGAGTTTCGATATCTCAGCTCTGGAAGGGGCTAGAGCCTCCATTTTTGCACTCAGGTCTAAGTCTCATGGCCCTCTATCAGAATTTGGGATGATTGGAGAAACTTAATTTTTCGCCCCAAAAAAAAAAAAAAATAAGGGGTACCTCTGTCGTTTTTTTTTTCGGGCCGAATTTTTGAGTTTCGATATCTCAGCTCTGGAAGGGGCTAGAGCCTCCATTTTTGCACTCAGGTCTAAGTCTCATGGCCCTCTATCAGAATTTGGGAAGATTGGAGAAACTTAATTTTTCGCCCAAAAAAAAAAAAAAACGTAAGGGGTACCACTGTCGTTTTTTTTTTCGGGCCGAATTTTTGAGTTTCGATATCTCAGCTCTGGAAGGGGCTAGAGCCTCCATTTTTGCACTCAGGTCTAAGTCTCATGGCCCTCTATCAGAATTTGGGAAGATTGGAGAAACTTAATTTTTCGCCCAAAAAAAAAAACGTAAGGGGTACCACTGTCGTTTTTTTTTTCGGGCCGAATTTTTGAGTTTCGATATCTCAGCTCTGGAAGGGGCTACAGCCTCCATTTTTGCACTCAGGTCTAAGTCTCATGGCCCTCTATCAGAATTTGGGAAGATTGGAGAAACTTAATTTTTCGCCCAAAAAAAAAACGTAAGGGGTACCACTGTCGTTTTTTTTTTTCGGGCCGAATTTTTGAGTTTCGATATCTCAGCTCTGGAAGGGGCTAGAGCCTCCATTTTTGCACTCAGGTCTAAGTCTCATGGCCCTCTATCAGAATTTGGGAAGATTGGAGAAACTTAATTTTTCGCCCAAAAAAAAAACCGTAAGGGGTACCACTGTCGTTTTTTTTTTCGAGCCGAATTTTTGAGTTTCGATATCTCAGCTCTGGAAGGGGCTAGAGCCTCCATTTTTGCACTCAGGTCTAAGTCTCATGGCCCTCTATCAGAATTTGGGAAGATTGGAGAAACTTAATTTTTCGCCCCCCCAAAAAAAACGTAAGGGGTACCACTGTCGTTTTTTTTTCGGGCCGAATTTTTGAGTTTCGATATCTCAACTCTGGAAGGGGCTAGAGCCTCCATTTTTGCACTCAGGTCTAAGTCTCATGGCCCTCTATCAGAATTTGGGAAGATTGGAGAAACTTAATTTTTCGCCCAAAAAAAAAAACGTAAGGGGTACCACTGTCGTTTTTTTTTTCGGGCCGAATTTTTGAGTTTCGATATCTCAGCTCTGGAAGGGGCTAGAGCCTCCATTTTTGCACTCAGGTCTAAGTCTCATGGCCCTCTATCAGAATTTGGGAATATTGGAGAAACTTAATTTTTCGCCCCCCCAAAAAAAAACGTAAGGGGTACCACTGTCGTTTTTTTTTTCGGGCCGAATTTTTGAGTTTCGATATCTCAGCTTTGGAAGGGGCTAGAGCCTCCATTTTTGCACTCAGGTCTAAGTCTCATGGCCCTCTATCAGAATTTGGGAAGATTGGAGAAACTTAATTTTTCGCCCAAAAAAAAAACGTAAGGGGTACCACTGTCGTTTTTTTTTTTCGGGCCGAATTTTTGAGTTTCGATATCTCAGCTCTGGAAGGGGCTAGAGCCTCCATTTTTGCACTCAGGTCTAAGTCTCATGGCCCTCTATCAGAATTTGGGAAGATTGGAGAAACTTAATTTTTCGCCCAAAAAAAAAAACGTAAGGGGTACCACTGTCGTTTTTTTTTTCGGGCCGAATTTTTGAGTTTCGATATCTCAGCTCTGGAAGGGGCTAGAGCCTCCATTTTTGCACTCAGGTCTAAGTCTCATGGCCCTCTATCAGAATTTGGGAAGATTGGAGAAACTTAATTTTTCGCCCAAAAAAAAAAAAGGTAAGGGGTACCACTGTCGTTTTTTTTTTCGGGCCGAATTTTTGAGTTTCGATATCTCAGCTCTGGAAGGGGCTAGAGCCTCCATTTTTGCACTCAGGTCTAAGTCTCATGGCCCTCTATCAGAATTTGGGAAGATTGGAGAAACTTAATTTTTCGCCCAAAAAAAAAAACGTAAGGGGTACCACTGTCGTTTTTTTTTTCGGGCCGAATTTTTGAGTTTCGATATCTCAGCTCTGGAAGGGGCTAGAGCCTCCATTTTTGCACTCAGCTCTAAGTCTCATGGCCCTCTATCAGAATTTGGGAAGATTGGAGAAACTTAATTTTTCGCCCAAAAAAAAAAACGTAAGGGGTACCACTGTCGTTTTTTTTTTCGAGCCGAATTTTTGAGTTTCGATATCTCAGCTCTGGAAGGGGCTAGAGCCTCCATTTTTGCACTCAGGTCTAAGTCTCATGGCCCTCTTTCAGAATTTGGGAAGATTGGAGAAACTTAATTTTTCGCCCAAAAAAAAAAAACGTAAGGGGTACCACTGTCGTTTTTTTTTTCGGGCCGAATTTTTGAGATTCGATATCTCAGCTCTGGAAGGGGCTAGAGCCTCCATTTTTGCACTCAGCTCTAAGTCTCATGGCCCTCTATCAGAATTTGGGAAGATTGGAGAAACTTAATTTTTCGCCCCCAAAAAAAAACGTAAGGGGTACCACTGTCGTTTTTTTTTCGGGCCGAATTTTTGAGTTTCGATATCTCAGCTCTGGAAGGGGCTAGAGCCTCCATTTCTGCACTCAGGTCTAAGTCTCATGGCCCTCTATCAGAATTTGGGAAGATTGGAGAAACTTAATTTTTCGCCCCCAAAAAAAAAAACGTAAGGGGTACCACTGTCGTTTTTTTTTTTGGGCCGAATTTTTGAGTTTCGATATCTCAGCTCTGGAAGGGGCTAGAGCCTCCATTTTTGCACTCAGGTCTAAGTCTCATTGCCCTTTATCAGAATTTGGGAAGATTGGAGAAACTTAATTTTTCGCCCAAAAAAAAAACGTAAGGGGTACCACTGTCGTTTTTTTTTCGGGCCGAATTTTTGAGTTTCGATATCTCAGCTCTGGAAGGGGCTAGAGCCTCCATTATTGCACTCAGGTCTAAGTCTCATGGCCCTCTATCAGAATTTGGGAAGATTGGAGAAACTTAATTTTTCGCCCAAAAAAAAAAACGTAAGGGGTACCACTGTCGTTTTTTTTTTCGGGCCGAATTTTTGAGTTTCGATATCTCAGCTCTGGAAGGGGCTAGAGCCTCCATTTTTGCACTCAGTTCTAAGTCTCATGGCCCTCTATCAGAATTTGGGAAGATTGGAGAAACTTAATTTTTCGCCCCCCCCCCCAAAAAAAACGTAAGGGGTACCACTGTCGTTTTTTTTTTTTGGGCCGAATTTTTGAGTTTCGATATCTCAGCTCTGGAAGGGGCTAGAGCCTCCATTTTTGCACTCAGGTCTAAGTCTCATGGCCCTCTATCAGAATTTGGGAAGATTGGAGAAACTTAATTTTTCGTCCAAAAAAAAAAACGTAAGGGGTACCACTGTCGTTTTTTTTTCGGGCCGAATTTTTGAGTTTCGATATCTCAGCTCTGGAAGGGGCTAGAGCCTCCATTTTTGCACTCAGGTCTAAGTCTCATGGCCCTCTATCAGAATTTGGGAAGATTGGAGAAACTTAATTTTTCGCCCAAAAAAAAAAACGTAAGGGGTACCACTGTCGTTTTTTTTTTCGGGCCGAATTTTTGAGTTTCGATATCTCAGCTCTGGAAGGGGCTAGAGCCTCCATTTTTGCACTCAGGTCTAAGTCTCATGGCCCTCTATCAGAATTTGGGAAGATTGGAGAAACTTAATTTTTCGCCCAAAAAAAAAAACGTAAGGGGTACCACTGTCGTTTTTTTTTTCGGGCCGAATTTTTGAGTTTTGATATCTCAGCTCTGGAAGGGGCTAGAGCCTCCATTTTTGCACTCAGAAGTCTCATGGCCCTCTATCAGAATTTGGGAAGATTGGAGAAACTTAATTTTTCGCCCCCCCCCCCAAAAAAACGTAAGGGGTACCACTGTCGTTTTTTTTTTCGGGCCGAATTTTTGAGTTTCGATATCTCAGCTCTGGAAGGGGCTAGAGCCTCCATTTTTGCACTCAGGTCTAAGTCTCATGGCCCTCTATCAGAATTTGGGAAGATTGGAGAAACTTAATTTTTCGTCCAAAAAAAAAAAACGTAAGGGGTACCACTGTCGTTTTTTTTTCGGGCCGAATTTTTGAGTTTCGATATCTCAGCTCTGGAAGGGGCTAGAGCCTCCATTTTTGCACTCAGGTCTAAGTCTCATGGCCCTCTATCAGAATTTGGGAAGATTGGAGAAACTTAATTTTTCGCCCCAAAAAAAAAAAACGTAAGGGGTACCTCTGTCGTTTTTTTTTTCGGGCCGAATTTTTGAGTTTCGATATCTCAGCTCTGGAAGGGGCTAGAGCCTCCATTTTTGCACTCAGGTCTAAGTCTCATGGCCCTCTATCAGAATTTGGGAAGATTGGAGAAACTTAATTTTTCGCCCAAAAAAAAAACGTAAGGGGTACCACTATCGTTTTTTTTTCGGGCCGAATTTTTGAGTTTCGATATCTCAGCTCTGGAAGGGGCTAGAGCCTCCATTTTTGCACTCAGGTCTAAGTCTCATGGCCCTCTATCAGAATTTGGGAAGATTGGAGAAACTTAATTTTTCGCCCAAAAAAAAAAAACGTATGGGGTACCACTGTCGTTTTTTTTTCGGGCCGAATTTTTGAGTTTCGATATCTCAGCTCTGGAAGGGGCTAGAGCCTCCATTTTTGCACTCAGGTCTAAGTCTCATGGCCCTCTATCAGAATTTGGGAAGATTGGAGAAACTTAATTTTTCGCCCCAAAAAAAAAAAAACGTAAGGGGTACCTCTGTCGTTTTTTTTTTCGGGCCGAATTTTTGAGTTTCGATATCTCAGCTCTGGAAGGGGCTAGAGCCTCCATTTTTGCACTCAGGTCTAAGTCTCATGGCCCTCTATCAGAATTTGGGAAGATTGGAGAAACTTAATTTTTCGCCCAAAAAAAAAACGTAAGGGGTACCACTGTCGTTTTTTTTTTCGGGCCGAATTTTTGAGTTTCGATATCTCAGCTCTGGAAGGGGCTAGAGCCTCCATTTTTGCACTCAGGTCTAAGTCTCATGGCCCTCTATCAGAATTTGGGAAGATTGGAGAAACTTAATTTTTCGCCCAAAAAAAAAAACGTAAGGGGTACCACTGTCGTTTTTTTTTCGGGCCGAATTTTTGAGTTTCGATATCTCAGCTCTGGAAGGGGCTACAGCCTCCATTTTTGCACTCAGGTCTAAGTCTCAGGGCCCTCTATCAGAATTTGGGAAGATTGGAGAAACTTAATTTTTCGCCCCCAAAAAAAAACGTAAGGGGTACCACTGTCGTTTTTTTTTTCGAGCCGAATTTTTGAGTTTCGATATCTCAGCTCTGGAAGGGGCTAGAGCCTCCATTTTTGCACTCAGGTCTAAGTCTCATGGCCCTCTATCAGAATTTGGGAAGGTTGGAGAAACTTAATTTTTCGCCCCCCAAAAAAAACGTAAGGGGTACCACTGTCGTTTTTTTTTCGGGCCGAATTTTTGAGTTTCGATATCTCAGCTCTGGAAGGGGCTAGAGCCTCCATTTTTGCACTCAGGTCTAAGTCTCATGGCCCTCTATCAGAATTTGGGAAGATTGGAGAAACTTAATTTTTCGCCCAAAAAAAAAAACGTAAGGGGTACCACTGTCGTTTTTTTTTCGGGCCGAATTTTTGAGTTTCGATATCTCAGCTCTGGAAGGGGCTAGAGCCTCCATTTTTGCACTCAGGTCTAAGTCTCATGGCCCTCTATCAGAATTTGGGAAGATTGGAGAAACTTAATTTTTCGCCCAAAAAAAAAAACGTAAGGGGTACCACTGTCGTTTTTTTTTTCGGGCCGAATTTTTGAGATTCGATATCTCAGCTCTGGAAGGGGCTAGAGCCTCCATTTTTGCACTCAGCTCTAAGTCTCATGGCCCTCTATCAGAATTTGGGAAGATTGGAGAAACTTAATTTTTCGCCCCCAAAAAAAAACGTAAGGGGTACCACTGTCGTTTTTTTTTCGGGCCGAATTTTTGAGTTTCGATATCTCAGCTCTGGAAGGGGCTAGAGCCTCCATTTATGCACTCAGGTCTAAGTCTCATGGCCCTCTATCAGAATTTGGGAAGATTGGAGAAACTTAATTTTTCGCCCAAAAAAAAAACGTAAGGGGTACCACTGTCGTTTTTTTTTCGGGCCGAATTTTTGAGTTTCGATATCTCAGCTCTGGAAGGGGCTAGAGCCTCCATTTTTGCACTCAGGTCTAAGTCTCATGGCCCTCTATCAGAATTTGGGAAGATTGGAGAAACTTAATTTTTCGCCCCAAAAAAAAAAACGTAAGGGGTACCACTGTCGTTTTTTTTTTTGGGCCGAATTTTTGAGTTTCGATATCTCAGCTCTGGAAGGGGCTAGAGCCTCCATTTTTGCACTCAGGTCTAAGTCTCATTGCCCTTTATCAGAATTTGGGAAGATTGGAGAAACTTAATTTTTCGCCCAAAAAAAAAACGTAAGGGGTACCACTGTCGTTTTTTTTTCGGGCCGAATTTTTGAGTTTCGATATCTCAGCTCTGGAAGGGGCTAGAGCCTCCATTATTGCACTCAGGTCTAAGTCTCATGGCCCTCTATCAGAATTTGGGAAGATTGGAGAAACTTAATTTTTCGCCCAAAAAAAAAAACGTAAGGGGTACCACTGTCGTTTTTTTTTTTCGGGCCGAATTTTTGAGTTTCGATATCTCAGCTCTGGAAGGGGCTAGAGCCTCCATTTTTGCACTCAGTTCTAAGTCTCATGGCCCTCTATCAGAATTTGGGAAGATTGGAGAAACTTAATTTTTCGCCCCCCCCCCAAAAAAAACGTAAGGGGTACCACTGTCGTTTTTTTTTTTGGGCCGAATTTTTGAGTTTCGATATCTCAGCTCTGGAAGGGGCTAGAGCCTCCATTTTTGCACTCAGGTCTAAGTCTCATGGCCCTCTATCAGAATTTGGGAAGATTGGAGAAACTTAATTTTTCGTCCAAAAAAAAAAACGTAAGGGGTACCACTGTCGTTTTTTTTTCGGGCCGAATTTTTGAGTTTCGATATCTCAGCTCTGGAAGGGGCTAGAGCCTCCATTTTTGCACTCAGGTCTAAGTCTCATGGCCCTCTATCAGAATTTGGGAAGATTGGAGAAACTTAATTTTTCGCCCAAAAAAAAAACGTAAGGGGTACCACTATCGTTTTTTTTTCGGGCCGAATTTTTGAGTTTCGATATCTCAGCTCTGGAAGGGGCTAGAGCCTCCATTTTTGCACTCAGGTCTAAGTCTCATGGCCCTCTATCAGAATTTGGGAAGATTGGAGAAACTTAATTTTTCGCCCAAAAAAAAAAAACGTATGGGGTACCACTGTCGTTTTTTTTCGGGCCGAATTTTTGAGTTTCGATATCTCAGCTCTGGAAGGGGCTAGAGCCTCCATTTTTGCACTCAGGTCTAAGTCTCATGGCCCTCTATCAGAATTTGGGAAGATTGGAGAAACTTAATTTTTCGCCCCAAAAAAAAAAAAACGTAAGGGGTACCTCTGTCGTTTTTTTTTTCGGGCCGAATTTTTGAGTTTCGATATCTCAGCTCTGGAAGGGGCTAGAGCCTCAATTTTTGCACTCAGGTCTAAGTCTCATGGCCCTCTATCAGAATTTGGGAAGATTGGAGAAACTTAATTTTTCGCCCCAAAAAAAAAAAAACGTAAGGGGTACCACTGTCGTTTTTTTTTCGGGCCGAATTTTTGAGTTTCGATATCTCAGCTCTGGAAGGGGCTAGAGCCTCCATTTTTGCACTCAGGTCTAAGTCTCATTGCCCTCTCAGAATTTGGGAAGATTGGAGAAACTTAATTTTTCGCCCAAAAAAAAAAACGTAAGGGGTACCACTGTCGTTTTTTTTTTCGGGCCGAATTTTTGAGTTTTGATATCTCAGCTCTGGAAGGGGCTAGAGCCTCCATTTTTGCACTCAGAAGTCTCATGGCCCTCTATCAGAATTTGGGAAGATTGGAGAAACTTAATTTTTCGCCCCCCCCCCAAAAAAAACGTAAGGGGTACCACTGTCGTTTTTTTTTTCGGGCCGAATTTTTGAGTTTCGATATCTCAGCTCTGGAAGGGGCTAGAGCCTCCATTTTTGCACTCAGGTCTAAGTCTCATGGCCCTCTATCAGAATTTGGGAAGATTGGAGAAACTTAATTTTTCGTCCAAAAAAAAAAACGTAAGGGGTACCACTGTCGTTTTTTTTTCGGGCCGAATTTTTGAGTTTCGATATCTCAGCTCTGGAAGGGGCTAGAGCCTCCATTTTTGCACTCAGGTCTAAGTCTCATGGCCCTCTATCAGAATTTGGGAAGATTGGAGAAACTTAATTTTTCGCCCCAAAAAAAAAAAACGTAAGGGGTACCTCTGTCGTTTTTTTTTTCGGGCCGAATTTTTGAGTTTCGATATCTCAGCTCTGGAAGGGGCTAGAGCCTCCATTTTTGCACTCAGGTCTAAGTCTCATGGCCCTCTATCAGAATTTGGGAAGATTGGAGAAACTTAAATTTTCGCCCAAAAAAAAAACGTAAGGGGTACCACTATCGTTTTTTTTTCGGGCCGAATTTTTGAGTTTCGATATCTCAGCTCTGGAAGGGGCTAGAGCCTCCATTTTTGCACTCAGGTCTAAGTCTCATGGCCCTCTATCAGAATTTGGGAAGATTGGAGAAACTTAATGTTTCGCCCAAAAAAAAAAACGTATGGGGTACCACTGTCGTTTTTTTTTCGGGCCGAATTTTTGAGTTTCGATATCTCAGCTCTGGAAGGGGCTAGAGCCTCCATTTTTGCACTCAGGTCTAAGTCTCATGGCCCTCTATCAGAATTTGGGATGATTGGAGAAACTTAATTTTTCGCCCCAAAAAAAAAAAAAAATAAGGGGTACCTCTGTCGTTTTTTTTTTCGGGCCGAATTTTTGAGTTTCGATATCTCAGCTCTGGAAGGGGCTAGAGCCTCCATTTTTGCACTCAGGTCTAAGTCTCATGGCCCTCTATCAGAATTTGGGAAGATTGGAGAAACTTAATTTTTCGCCCAAAAAAAAAAAAAAACGTAAGGGGTACCACTGTCGTTTTTTTTTTCGGGCCGAATTTTTGAGTTTCGATATCTCAGCTCTGGAAGGGGCTAGAGCCTCCATTTTTGCACTCAGGTCTAAGTCTCATGGCCCTCTATCAGAATTTGGGAAGATTGGAGAAACTTAATTTTTCGCCCAAAAAAAAAAACGTAAGGGGTACCACTGTCGTTTTTTTTTTCGGGCCGAATTTTTGAGTTTCGATATCTCAGCTCTGGAAGGGGCTACAGCCTCCATTTTTGCACTCAGGTCTAAGTCTCATGGCCCTCTATCAGAATTTGGGAAGATTGGAGAAACTTAATTTTTCGCCCAAAAAAAAAACGTAAGGGGTACCACTGTCGTTTTTTTTTTTCGGGCCGAATTTTTGAGTTTCGATATCTCAGCTCTGGAAGGGGCTAGAGCCTCCATTTTTGCACTCAGGTCTAAGTCTCATGGCCCTCTATCAGAATTTGGGAAGATTGGAGAAACTTAATTTTTCGCCCAAAAAAAAAACCGTAAGGGGTACCACTGTCGTTTTTTTTTTCGAGCCGAATTTTTGAGTTTCGATATCTCAGCTCTGGAAGGGGCTAGAGCCTCCATTTTTGCACTCAGGTCTAAGTCTCATGGCCCTCTATCAGAATTTGGGAAGATTGGAGAAACTTAATTTTTCGCCCCCCCAAAAAAAACGTAAGGGGTACCACTGTCGTTTTTTTTTCGGGCCGAATTTTTGAGTTTCGATATCTCAACTCTGGAAGGGGCTAGAGCCTCCATTTTTGCACTCAGGTCTAAGTCTCATGGCCCTCTATCAGAATTTGGGAAGATTGGAGAAACTTAATTTTTCGCCCAAAAAAAAAAACGTAAGGGGTACCACTGTCGTTTTTTTTTTCGGGCCGAATTTTTGAGTTTCGATATCTCAGCTCTGGAAGGGGCTAGAGCCTCCATTTTTGCACTCAGGTCTAAGTCTCATGGCCCTCTATCAGAATTTGGGAATATTGGAGAAACTTAATTTTTCGCCCCCCCAAAAAAAAACGTAAGGGGTACCACTGTCGTTTTTTTTTTCGGGCCGAATTTTTGAGTTTCGATATCTCAGCTTTGGAAGGGGCTAGAGCCTCCATTTTTGCACTCAGGTCTAAGTCTCATGGCCCTCTATCAGAATTTGGGAAGATTGGAGAAACTTAATTTTTCGCCCAAAAAAAAAACGTAAGGGGTACCACTGTCGTTTTTTTTTTTCGGGCCGAATTTTTGAGTTTCGATATCTCAGCTCTGGAAGGGGCTAGAGCCTCCATTTTTGCACTCAGGTCTAAGTCTCATGGCCCTCTATCAGAATTTGGGAAGATTGGAGAAACTTAATTTTTCGCCCAAAAAAAAAAACGTAAGGGGTACCACTGTCGTTTTTTTTTTCGGGCCGAATTTTTGAGTTTCGATATCTCAGCTCTGGAAGGGGCTAGAGCCTCCATTTTTGCACTCAGGTCTAAGTCTCATGGCCCTCTATCAGAATTTGGGAAGATTGGAGAAACTTAATTTTTCGCCCAAAAAAAAAAAAGGTAAGGGGTACCACTGTCGTTTTTTTTTTCGGGCCGAATTTTTGAGTTTCGATATCTCAGCTCTGGAAGGGGCTAGAGCCTCCATTTTTGCACTCAGGTCTAAGTCTCATGGCCCTCTATCAGAATTTGGGAAGATTGGAGAAACTTAATTTTTCGCCCAAAAAAAAAAACGTAAGGGGTACCACTGTCGTTTTTTTTTTCGGGCCGAATTTTTGAGTTTCGATATCTCAGCTCTGGAAGGGGCTAGAGCCTCCATTTTTGCACTCAGCTCTAAGTCTCATGGCCCTCTATCAGAATTTGGGAAGATTGGAGAAACTTAATTTTTCGCCCAAAAAAAAAAACGTAAGGGGTACCACTGTCGTTTTTTTTTTCGAGCCGAATTTTTGAGTTTCGATATCTCAGCTCTGGAAGGGGCTAGAGCCTCCATTTTTGCACTCAGGTCTAAGTCTCATGGCCCTCTTTCAGAATTTGGGAAGATTGGAGAAACTTAATTTTTCGCCCAAAAAAAAAAAACGTAAGGGGTACCACTGTCGTTTTTTTTTTCGGGCCGAATTTTTGAGATTCGATATCTCAGCTCTGGAAGGGGCTAGAGCCTCCATTTTTGCACTCAGCTCTAAGTCTCATGGCCCTCTATCAGAATTTGGGAAGATTGGAGAAACTTAATTTTTCGCCCCCAAAAAAAAACGTAAGGGGTACCACTGTCGTTTTTTTTTCGGGCCGAATTTTTGAGTTTCGATATCTCAGCTCTGGAAGGGGCTAGAGCCTCCATTTCTGCACTCAGGTCTAAGTCTCATGGCCCTCTATCAGAATTTGGGAAGATTGGAGAAACTTAATTTTTCGCCCCCAAAAAAAAAAACGTAAGGGGTACCACTGTCGTTTTTTTTTTTGGGCCGAATTTTTGAGTTTCGATATCTCAGCTCTGGAAGGGGCTAGAGCCTCCATTTTTGCACTCAGGTCTAAGTCTCATTGCCCTTTATCAGAATTTGGGAAGATTGGAGAAACTTAATTTTTCGCCCAAAAAAAAAACGTAAGGGGTACCACTGTCGTTTTTTTTTCGGGCCGAATTTTTGAGTTTCGATATCTCAGCTCTGGAAGGGGCTAGAGCCTCCATTATTGCACTCAGGTCTAAGTCTCATGGCCCTCTATCAGAATTTGGGAAGATTGGAGAAACTTAATTTTTCGCCCAAAAAAAAAAACGTAAGGGGTACCACTGTCGTTTTTTTTTTCGGGCCGAATTTTTGAGTTTCGATATCTCAGCTCTGGAAGGGGCTAGAGCCTCCATTTTTGCACTCAGTTCTAAGTCTCATGGCCCTCTATCAGAATTTGGGAAGATTGGAGAAACTTAATTTTTCGCCCCCCCCCCAAAAAAAACGTAAGGGGTACCACTGTCGTTTTTTTTTTGGGCCGAATTTTTGAGTTTCGATATCTCAGCTCTGGAAGGGGCTAGAGCCTCCATTTTTGCACTCAGGTCTAAGTCTCATGGCCCTCTATCAGAATTTGGGAAGATTGGAGAAACTTAATTTTTCGTCCAAAAAAAAAAACGTAAGGGGTACCACTGTCGTTTTTTTTTCGGGCCGAATTTTTGAGTTTCGATATCTCAGCTCTGGAAGGGGCTAGAGCCTCCATTTTTGCACTCAGGTCTAAGTCTCATGGCCCTCTATCAGAATTTGGGAAGATTGGAGAAACTTAATTTTTCGCCCAAAAAAAAAAACGTAAGGGGTACCACTGTCGTTTTTTTTTTCGGGCCGAATTTTTGAGTTTCGATATCTCAGCTCTGGAAGGGGCTAGAGCCTCCATTTTTGCACTCAGGTCTAAGTCTCATGGCCCTCTATCAGAATTTGGGAAGATTGGAGAAACTTAATTTTTCGCCCAAAAAAAAAAACGTAAGGGGTACCACTGTCGTTTTTTTTTTCGGGCCGAATTTTTGAGTTTTGATATCTCAGCTCTGGAAGGGGCTAGAGCCTCCATTTTTGCACTCAGAAGTCTCATGGCCCTCTATCAGAATTTGGGAAGATTGGAGAAACTTAATTTTTCGCCCCCCCCCCCCCCAAAAAAACGTAAGGGGTACCACTGTCGTTTTTTTTTTCGGGCCGAATTTTTGAGTTTCGATATCTCAGCTCTGGAAGGGGCTAGAGCCTCCATTTTTGCACTCAGGTCTAAGTCTCATGGCCCTCTATCAGAATTTGGGAAGATTGGAGAAACTTAATTTTTCGTCCAAAAAAAAAAACGTAAGGGGTACCACTGTCGTTTTTTTTTCGGGCCGAATTTTTGAGTTTCGATATCTCAGCTCTGGAAGGGGCTAGAGCCTCCATTTTTGCACTCAGGTCTAAGTCTCATGGCCCTCTATCAGAATTTGGGAAGATTGGAGAAACTTAATTTTTCGCCCCAAAAAAAAAAAACGTAAGGGGTACCTCTGTCGTTTTTTTTTTCGGGCCGAATTTTTGAGTTTCGATATCTCAGCTCTGGAAGGGGCTAGAGCCTCCATTTTTGCACTCAGGTCTAAGTCTCATGGCCCTCTATCAGAATTTGGGAAGATTGGAGAAACTTAATTTTTCGCCCAAAAAAAAAACGTAAGGGGTACCACTATCGTTTTTTTTTCGGGCCGAATTTTTGAGTTTCGATATCTCAGCTCTGGAAGGGGCTAGAGCCTCCATTTTTGCACTCAGGTCTAAGTCTCATGGCCCTCTATCAGAATTTGGGAAGATTGGAGAAACTTAATTTTTCGCCCAAAAAAAAAAAACGTATGGGGTACCACTGTCGTTTTTTTTTCGGGCCGAATTTTTGAGTTTCGATATCTCAGCTCTGGAAGGGGCTAGAGCCTCCATTTTTGCACTCAGGTCTAAGTCTCATGGCCCTCTATCAGAATTTGGGAAGATTGGAGAAACTTAATTTTTCGCCCCAAAAAAAAAAAACGTAAGGGGTACCTCTGTCGTTTTTTTTTTCGGGCCGAATTTTTGAGTTTCGATATCTCAGCTCTGGAAGGGGCTAGAGCCTCCATTTTTGCACTCAGGTCTAAGTCTCATGGCCCTCTATCAGAATTTGGGAAGATTGGAGAAACTTAATTTTTCGCCCAAAAAAAAAACGTAAGGGGTACCACTGTCGTTTTTTTTTTCGGGCCGAATTTTTGAGTTTCGATATCTCAGCTCTGGAAGGGGCTAGAGCCTCCATTTTTGCACTCAGGTCTAAGTCTCATGGCCCTCTATCAGAATTTGGGAAGATTGGAGAAACTTAATTTTTCGCCCAAAAAAAAAAACGTAAGGGGTACCACTGTCGTTTTTTTTTTCGGGCCGAATTTTTGAGTTTCGATATCTCAGCTCTGGAAGGGGCTACAGCCTCCATTTTTGCACTCAGGTCTAAGTCTCAGGGCCCTCTATCAGAATTTGGGAAGATTGGAGAAACTTAATTTTTCGCCCCCAAAAAAAAACGTAAGGGGTACCACTGTCGTTTTTTTTTTCGAGCCGAATTTTTGAGTTTCGATATCTCAGCTCTGGAAGGGGCTAGAGCCTCCATTTTTGCACTCAGGTCTAAGTCTCATGGCCCTCTATCAGAATTTGGGAAGGTTGGAGAAACTTAATTTTTCGCCCCCCAAAAAAAACGTAAGGGGTACCACTGTCGTTTTTTTTTCGGGCCGAATTTTTGAGTTTCGATATCTCAGCTCTGGAAGGGGCTAGAGCCTCCATTTTTGCACTCAGGTCTAAGTCTCATGGCCCTCTATCAGAATTTGGGAAGATTGGAGAAACTTAATTTTTCGCCCAAAAAAAAAAACGTAAGGGGTACCACTGTCGTTTTTTTTTCGGGCCGAATTTTTGAGTTTCGATATCTCAGCTCTGGAAGGGGCTAGAGCCTCCATTTTTGCACTCAGGTCTAAGTCTCATGGCCCTCTATCAGAATTTGGGAAGATTGGAGAAACTTAATTTTTCGCACCAAAAAAAAAAACGTAAGGGTACCACTGTCGTTTTTTTTTCGGGCCGAATTTTTGAGTTTCGATATCTCAGCTCTGGAAGGGGCTAGAGCCTCCATTTTTGCACTCAGGTCTAAGTCTCATGGCCCTCTATCAGAATTTGGGAAGATTGGAGAAACTTAATTTTTCGCCCAAAAAAAAAAAACGTAAGGGGTACCACTGTCGTTTTTTTTTCGGGCCGAATTTTTGAGTTTCGATATCTAAGCTCTGGAAGGGGCTAGAGCCTCCATTTTTGCACTCAGGTCTAAGTCTCATGGCCCTCTATCAGAATTTGGGAAGATTGGAGAAACTTAATTTTTCGCCCAAAAAAAAATACGTAAGGGGTACCACTGTCGTTTTTTTTTTCGGGCCGAATTTTTGAGTTTCGATATCTCAGCTCTGGAAGGGGCTAGAGCCTCCATTTTTGCACTCAGGTCTAAGTCTCATGGCCCTCTATCAGAATTTGGGAAGATTGGAGAAACTTAATTTTTCGCCCCCCCCAAAAAAAACCGTAAGGGGTACCACTGTCGTTTTTTTTTTCGGGCCGAATTTTTGAGTTTCGATATCTCAGCTCTGGAAGGGGCTAGAGCCTCCATTTTTGCACTCAGGTCTAAGTCTCATGGCCCTCTATCAGAATTTGGGAATATTGGAGAAACTTAATTTTTCGTCCAAAAAAAAAAAACGTAAGGGGTACCACTGTCGTTTTTTTTTTCGGGCTGAATTTTTGAGTTTCGATATCTCAGCTCTGGAAGGGGCTAGAGCCTCCATTTTTGCACTCAGGTCTAAGTCTCATGGCCCTCTATCAGAATTTGGGAAGATTGGAGAAACTTAATTTTTCTCCCCAAAAAAAAAAAAACCGTAAGGGGTACCTCTGTCGTTTTTTTTTTTCGGGCCGAATTTTTGAGTTTCGATATCTCAGCTCTGGAAGGGGCTAGAGCCTCCATTTTTGCACTCAGGTCTAAGTCTCATGGCCCTCTATCAGAATTTGGGAAGATTGGAGAAACTTAATTTTTCGCCCAAAAAAAAAACGTAAGGGGTACCACTATCGTTTTTTTTTCGGGCCGAATTTTTGAGTTTCGATATCTCAGCTCTGGAAGGGGCTAGAGCCTCCATTTTTGCACTCAGGTCTAAGTCTCATGGCCCTCTATCAGAATTTGGGAAGATTGGAGAAACTTAATTTTTCGCCCAAAAAAAAAACGTAAGGGGTACCACTGTCGTTTTTTTTTTCGGGCCGAATTTTTGAGTTTCGATATCTCAGCTCTGGAAGGGGCTAGAGCCTCCATTTTTGCACTCAGGTCTAAGTCTCATGGCCCTCTATCAGAATTTGGGAAGATTGGAGAAACGTAATTTTTCGCCCAAAAAAAAAAACGTAAGGGGTACCACTGTCGTTTTTTTTTTCGAGCCGAATTTTTGAGTTTCGATATCTCAGCTCTGGAAGGGGCTAGAGCCTCCATTTTTGCACTCAGGTCTAAGTCTCATGGCCCTCTATCAGAATTTGGGAAGATTGGAGAAACTTAATTTTTCGCCCCCCCCAAAAAAAACGTAAGGGGTACCACTGTCGTTTTTTTTTTCGGGCCGAATTTTTGAGTTTCGATATCTCAGCTCTGGAAGGGGCTAGAGCCTCCATTTTTGCACTCAGGTCTAAGTCTCATGGCCCTCTATCAGAATTCGGGAAGATTGGAGAAACTTAATTTTTCGCCCCAAAAAAAACCGTAAGGGGTACCACTGTCGTTTTTTTTTCGGGCCGAATTTTTGAGTTTCGATATCTCAGCTCTGGAAGGGGCTAGAGCCTCCATTTTTGCACTCAGGTCTAAGTCTCATGGCCCTCTATCAGAATTTGGGAAGATTGGAGAAACTTACTTTTTCGCCCCAAAAAAAAAACGTAAGGGGTACCACTGTCGTTTTTTTTTTCGGGCCGAATTTTTGAATTTCGATATCTCAGCTCTGGAAGGGGCTAGAGCCTCCATTGTTGCACTCAGGTCTAAGTCTCATGGCCCTCTATCAGAATTTGGGAAGATTGGAGAAACTTAATTTTTCGCCCCCCAAAAAAACGTAAGGGGTACCACTGTCGGTTTTTTTTCGGGCCGAATTTTTGAGTTTCTATATCTCAGCTCTGGAAGGGGCTAGAGCCTCCATTTTTGCACTCAGGTCTAAGTCTCATGGCCCTCTATCAGAATTTGGGAAGATTGGAGAAACATAATTTTTCGCCCAAAAAAAAAAAACGTAAGGGGTACCACTGTCGTTTTTTTTTCGGGCCGAATTTTTGAGTTTCGATGTCTCAGCTCTGGAAGGGGCTAGAGCCTCCATTTTTGCACTCAGGTCTAAGTCTCATGGCCCTCTATCAGAATTTGGGAAGATTGGAGAAACGTAATTTTTCGCCCAAAAAAAAAAACGTAAGGGGTACCACTGTCGTTTTTTTTTCGGGCCGAATTTTTGAGTTTCGATATCTCAGCTCTGGAAGGGGCTAGAGCCTCCATTTTCGATATCGAAACTCAAAAATTCGGCCCGAAAAAAAAAACGACAGTGGTACCCCTTACGTTTTTTTTTGGGGCGAAAAATTAAGTTTCTCCAATCTTCCCAAATTCTGATAGAGGGCCATGAGACTTAGACCTGAGTGCAAAAATGGAGGCTCTAGCCCCTTCCAGAGCTGAGATATCGAAACTCAAAAATTCGGCCCGAAAAAAAAACGACAGTGGTACCCCTTACGGTTTTTTTTGGGGCGAAAAATTAAGTTTCTCCAATCTTCCCGAATTCTGATAGAGGGCCATGAGACTTAGACCTGAGTGCAAAAATGGAGGCTCTAGCCCCTTCCAGAGCTGAGATATCGAAACTCAAAAATTCGGCCCGAAAAAAAAAACGACAGTGGTACCCCTTACGTTTTTTTTTTGGGCGAAAAATTACGTTTCTCCAATCTTCCCAAATTCTGATAGAGGGCCATGAGACTTAGACCTGAGTGCAAAAATGGAGGCTCTAGCCCCTTCCAGAGCTGAGACATCGAAACTCAAAAATTCGGCCCGAAAAAAAAACGACAGTGGTACCCCTTACGTTTTTTTTTTGGGCGAAAAATTATGTTTCTCCAATCTTCCCAAATTCTGATAGAGGGCCATGAGACTTAGACCTGAGTGCAAAAATGGAGGCTCTAGCCCCTTCCAGAGCTGAGATATAGAAACTCAAAAATTCGGCCCGAAAAAAAACCGACAGTGGTACCCCTTACGTTTTTTTTTTTTGGGCGAAAAATTAAGTTTCTCCAATCTTCCCAAATTCTGATAGAGGGCCATGAGACTTAGACCTGAGTGCAAAAATGGAGGCTCTAGACCCTTCCAGAGCTGAGATATCGAAACTCAAAAATTCGGCCCGAAAAAAAAACGACAGTGGTACCCCTTACGTTTTTTTTTTGGGCAAAAAATTAAGTTTCTCCAATCTTCCCAAATTCTGATAGAGGGCAATGAGACTTAGACCTGAGTGCAAAAATGGAGGCTCTAGCCCCTTCCAGAGCTGAGATATCGAAACTCAAAAATTCGGCCCGAAAAAAAAAAACGACAGTGGTACCCCTTACGTTTTTTTTTTTTTGGGGCGAAAAATTAAGTTTCTCCAATCTTCCCAAATTCTGATAGAGGGCCATGAGACTTAGACCTGAGTGCAAAAATGGAGGCTCTAGCCCCTTCCAGAGCTGAGATATCGAAACTCAAAAATTCGGCCCGAAAAAAAAAACGACAGTGGTACCCCTTACGTTTTTTTTTTTGGGCGAAAAATTAAGTTTCTCCAATCTTCCCAAATTCTGATAGAGGGCCATGAGACTTAGACCTGAGTGCAAAAATGGAGGCTCTAGCCCCTTCCAGAGCTGAGATATCGAAACTCAAAAATTCGGCTCGAAAAAAAAAACGACAGTGGTACCCCTTACGTTTTTTTTTTTGGGCGAAAAATTAAGTTTCTCCAATCTTCCCAAATTCTGATAGAGGGCCACGAGACTTAGACCTGAGTGCAAAAATGGAGGCTCTAGCCCCTTCCAGAGCTGAGATATCGAAACTCAAAAATTCGGCCCGAAAAAAAAAACGACAGTGGTACCCCTTACGTTTTTTTTTTTGGGCGAAAAATTAAGTTTCTCCAATCTTCCCAAATTCTGATAGAGGGCCATGAGACTTAGACCTGAGTGCAAAAATGGAGGCTCTAGCCCCTTCCAGAGCTGAGATATCGAAACTCAAAAATTCGGCCCGAAAAAAAAACGACAGTGGTACCCCTTACGTTTTTTTTTTGGGCGAAAAATTAAGTTTCTCCAATCTTCCCAAATTCTGATAGAGGGCCATGAGACTTAGACCTGAGTGCAAAAATGGAGGCTCTAGCCCCTTCCAGAGCTGAGATATCGAAACTCAAAAATTCGGCTCGAAAAAAAAAACGACAGTGGTACCCCTTACGTTTTTTTTTTTGGGCGAAAAATTAAGTTTCTCCAATCTTCCCAAATTCTGATAGAGGGCCACGAGACTTAGACCTGAGTGCAAAAATGGAGGCTCTAGCCCCTTCCAGAGCTGAGATATCGAAACTCAAAAATTCGGCCCGAAAAAAAAAACGACAGTGGTACCCCTTACGTTTTTTTTTTTGGGAGAAAAATTAAGTTTCTCCAATCTTCCCAAATTCTGATAGAGGGCCATGAGACTTAGACCTGAGTGCAAAAATGGAGGCTCTAGCCCCTTCCAGAGCTGAGATATCGAAACTCAAAAATTCGGCCCGAAAAAAAAAACGACAGTGGTACCCCTTACGTTTTTTTTTTGGGCGAAAAATTAAGTTTCTCCAATCTTCCCAAATTCTGATAGAGGGCCATGAGACTTAGACCTGAGTGCAAAAATGGAGGCTCTAGCCCCTTCCAGAGCTGAGATATCGAAACTCAAAAATTCGGCCCGAAAAAAAAAAACGACAGAGGTACCCCTTACGTTTTTTTTTTTTGGGGCGAAAAATTAAGTTTCTCCAATCTTCCCAAATTCTGATAGAGGGCCATGAGACTTAGACCTGAGTGCAAAAATGGAGGCTCTAGCCCCTTCCAGAGCTGATATATCGAAACTCAAAAATTCGGCCCAAAAAAAAACGACAGTGGTACCCCATACGTTTTTTTTTTTGGGCGAAAAATTAAGTTTCTCCAATCTTCCCAAATTCTGATAGAGGGCCATGAGACTTAGACCTGAGTGCAAAAATGGAGGCTCTAGCCCCTTCCAGAGCTGAGATATTGAAACTCAAAAATTCGGCCCGAAAAAAAAAACGACAGTGGTACCCCTTACGTTTTTTTTTTTTGGGGCGAAAAATTAAGTTTCTCCAATCTTCCCAAATTCTGATAGAGGGCCATGAGACTTAGACCTGAGTGCAAAAATGGAGGCTCTAGCCCCTTCCAGAGCTGAGATATCGAAACTCAAAAATTCGGCCCAAAAAAAAAAACCGATAGTGGTACCCCTTACGTTTTTTTTTTGGGCGAAAAATTAAGTTTCTCCAATCTTCCCAAATTCTGATAGAGGGCCATGAGACTTAGACCTGAGTGCAAAAATGGAGGCTCTAGCCCCTTCCAGAGCTGAGATATTGAAACTCAAAAATTCGGCCCGAAAAAAAAAACGACAGTGGTACCCCTTACGTTTTTTTTTTTTGGGGCGAAAAATTAAGTTTCTCCAATCTTCCCAAATTCTGATAGAGGGCCATGAGACTTAGACCTGAGTGCAAAAATGGAGGCTCTAGCCCCTTCCAGAGCTGAGATATCGGAACTCAAAATTTCCAGCCGAAAAAAAAAACGACAGTGGTACCCCTTTCGGTTTTTTTTCCGGGTCGAAATTTTGAGTTTCTCTGATCTTCTTGAAACTCTGTTTTCTGATAGAGGGCCATGAGACTTAGACCTGAGCGCAAAATTGAGGTTCTAGACCCTTCCAGAGCTAAGATATAGAAACTCAAAATTTCGAGCCGAAAAAAAAAACGACAGTGGTACCCCTTTCGGTTTTTTTTTCGGGTCTAAATTTTGAGTTTCGATATCTCAGCTCTGGAAGGGTCTAGAATCTCAATTTTGCGCTCAGGTCTGAGATATCGAAACTCAAAATTTAGACCCGAAAAAAAAAACGACCGGGTCGAAATTTTGAGTTTCTCTGATCTTCTTGAAACTCTGTTTTCTGATAGAGGGCCATGAGACTTAGACCTGAGTGCAAAAATGGAGGCTCTAGCCCCTTCCAGAGCTGAGATATCGAAACTCAAAAATTCGGCCCGAAAAAAAAAAACGACAGTGGTACCCCTTACGGGTTTTTTTTGGGCGAAAAATTAAGTTTCTCCAATCTTCCCAAATTCTGATAGAGGGCCATGAGACTTAGACCTGAGTGCAAAAATTGAGGCTCTAGCCCCTTCCAGAGCTGAGATATCGAAACTCAAAAATTCGGCCCGAAAAAAAAAACGACAGTGGTACCCCTTACATTTTTTTTTTTGGGCGAAAAATTGAGTTACTCCAATCTTCCCAAATTCTGATAGAGGGCCATGAGACTTAGACCTGAGTGCAAAAATGGAGGCTCTAGCCCCTTCCAGAGCTGAGATATCGAAACTCAAAAATTCGGCCCGAAAAAAAAACGACAGTGGTACCCCTTACGTTTTTTTTTTTGGGCGAATAATTAAGTTTCTCAAATTTTCCCAAATTCTGATAGAGGGCCATGAGACTTAGACCTGAGTGCAAAAATGGAGGCTCTAGCCCCTTCCAGAGCTGAGATATCGAAACTCAAAAATTCGGCCCGAAAAAAAAACGACAGTGGTACCCCTTACGTTTTTTTTTTGGGTGAAAAATTAAGTTTCTCCAATCTTCCCAAATTCGGATAGAGGGCCATGAGACTTAGACCTGAGTGCAAAAATGGAGGCTCTAGCCCCTTCCAGAGCTGAGATATCGAAACACAAAAATTCGGCCCGAAAAAAAAAACGACAGTGGTACCCCTTACGTTTTTTTGGGGGGCGAAAAATTAAGTTTCTCCAATCTTCCCAAATTCTGATAGAGGGCCATGAGACTTAGACCTGAGTGCAAAAATGGAGGCTCTAGCCCCTTCCAGAGCTGAGATATCGAAACTCAAAAATTCGGCCCGAAAAAAAACGACAGTGGTACCCCTTACGTTTTTTTTTTTTTGGGCGAAAAATTAAGTTTCTCAAATCTTCCCAAATTCTGATAGAGGGCCATGAGACTTAGACCTGAGTGCAAAAATTGAGGCTCTAGCCCCTTCCAGAGCTGAGATATCGAAACTCAAAAATTCGGCCCGAAAAAAAAACGACAGTGGTACCCCTTACGTTTTATTTTGGGGTGAAAAATTAAGTTTCTCCAATCTTCCCAAATTCGGATAGAGGGCCATGAGACTTAGACCTGAGTGCAAAAATGGAGGCTCTAGCCCCTTCCAGAGCTGAGATATAGAAACTCAAAAATTCGGCCCGAAAAAAAACCCGACAGTGGTACCCCTTACGTTTTTTTGGGGGGCGAAAAATTAAGTTTCTCCAATCTTCCCAAATTCTGATAGAGGGCCATGAGACTTAGACCTGAGTGCAAAAATGGAGGCTCTAGCCCCTTCCAGAGCTGAGATATAGAAACTCAAAAATTCGGCCCGAAAAAAAAAACGACAGTGGTACCCCTTACGTTTTTTTGGGGGGCGAAAAATTAAGTTTCTCCAATCTTCCCAAATTCTGATAGAGGGCCATGAGACTTAGACCTGAGTGCAAAAATGGAGGCTCTAGCCCCTTCCAGAGCTGAGATATCGAAACTCAAAAATTCGGCCCGAAAAAAAAACGACAGTGGTACCCCTTACGTTTTTTTTTTTTGGGCGAAAAATTAAGTTTCTCAAATCTTCCCAAATTCTGATAGAGGGCCATGAGACTTAGACCTGAGTGCAAAAATTGAGGCTCTAGCCCCTTCCAGAGCTGAGATATCGAAACTCAAAAATTCGGCCCGAAAAAAAACGACAGTGGTACCCCTTACGTTTTTTTTTGGGGTGAAAAATTAAGTTTCTCCAATCTTCCCAAATTCGGATAGAGGGCCATGAGACTTAGACCTGAGTGCAAAAATGGAGGCTCTAGCCCCTTCCAGAGCTGAGATATCGAAACTCAAAAATTCGGCCCGAAAAAAAAACGACAGTGGTACCCCTTACGTTTTTTTTTGGGGCGAAAAATTAAGTTTCTCCAATCTTCCCAAAACTCTGGATTCTGATAGAGGGCCATGAGACTTAGACCTGAGTGCAAAAATGGAGGCTTTAGCCCCTTCCAGAGCTGAGATATCGAAACTCAAAAATTCGGCCCGAAAAAAAAACGACAGTGGTACCCCTTACGGTTTTTTTTTTTGGGGCGAAAAATTAAGTTTCTCCAATCTTCCCAAAACTCTGGATTCTGATAGAGGGCCATGAGACTTAGACCTGAGTGCAAAAATGGAGGCTTTAGCCCCTTCCAGAGCTGAGATATCGAAACTCAAAAATTCGGCCCGAAAAAAAAACGACAGTGGTACCCCTTACGTTTTTTTGGGGGGTGAAAAATTAAGTTTCTCCAATCTTCCCAAATTCTGATAGAGGGCCATGAGACTTAGACCTGAGTGCAAAAATGGAGGCTCTAGCCCCTTCCAGAGCTGAGATATCGAAACTCAAAAATTCGGCCCGAAAAAAAAAACGACAGTGGTACCCCTTACGTTTTTTTGGGGGGCGAAAAATTAAGTTTCTCCAATCTTCCCAAAACTCTGGATTCTGATAGAGGGCCATGAGACTTAGACCTGAGTGCAAAAATGGAGGCTTTAGCCCCTTCCAGAGCTGAGATATCGAAACTCAAAAATTCGGCCCGAAAAAAAAACGACAGTGGTACCCCTTACGTTTTTTTGGGGGGTGAAAAATTAAGTTTCTCCAATCTTCCCAAATTCTGATAGAGGGCCATGAGACTTAGACCTGAGTGCAAAAATGGAGGCTCTAGCCCCTTCCAGAGCTGAGATATCGAAACTCAAAAATTCGGCCCGAAAAAAAAAACGACAGTGGTACCCCTTACGTTTTTTTGGGGGGCGAAAAATTAAGTTTCTCCAATCTTCCCAAAACTCTGGATTCTGATAGAGGGCCATGAGACTTAGACCTGAGTGCAAAAATGGAGGCTTTAGCCCCTTCCAGAGCTGAGATATCGAAACTCAAAAATTCGGCCCGAAAAAAAAACGACAGTGGTACCCCTTACGTTTTTTTGGGGGGTGAAAAATTAAGTTTCTCCAATCTTCCCAAATTCTGATAGAGGGCCATGAGACTTAGACCTGAGTGCAAAAATGGAGGCTCTAGCCCCTTCCAGAGCTGAGATATCGAAACTCAAAAATTCGGCCCGAAAAAAAAAACGACAGTGGTACCCCTTACGTTTTTTTGGGGGGCGAAAAATTAAGTTTCTCCAATCTTCCCAAAACTCTGGATTCTGATAGAGGGCCATGAGACTTAGACCTGAGTGCAAAAATGGAGGCTTTAGCCCCTTCCAGAGCTGAGATATCGAAACTCAAAAATTCGGCCCGAAAAAAAAACGACAGTGGTACCCCTTACGTGTTTTTTTTTTTGGGGCGAAACATTAAGTTTCTCCAATCTTCCCAAAACTCTGGATTCTGATAGAGGGCCATGAGACTTAGACCTGAGTGCAAAAATGGAGGCTTTAACCCCTTCCAGAGCTGAGATATCGAAACTCAAAAATTCGGCCCGAAAAAAAAACGACAGTGGTACCCCTTACGTTTTTTTGGGGGGCGAAAAATTGAGTTTCTCCAATCTTCCCAAATTCTGATAGAACCACGGCGAATCTCACAGGAACACTCATCCTGTTTTCATTACTGAATGATTCAGCATTTTGAACGAATCGGTTGAGTTAAAGATTCAATGACCCATTCATTAACATCTGTCTCATTCTTGAATGAATCAACCGTTTAAACAAATCATTTGAATTAATGAATCAATGACTCCCTCATTAATACGGCCGCCTGCCGCCACCTATTGGCGTTTAGTGTTATATTTATGAGTAGCCTTGTATCTTTCCAATGTTTCTTACTGCCACTGAGGAAAAAAAAAATCCTACCGACCCATGAACTCAACTGGCAAACAACCGGAACCAAACTTTTTATTTTTTTCATGCCTGATAAAGTTTTGGTTCCTTGCCACTGTTGCCTTGGCTTTTGGCTTGCTTAGTTGGGGACATTTAATATTGAACAATATTATTGGTCTGTGTTGTATTATTTTCATGTTATCAGTGTGAAGCTGCTTTGATAGAATATGTATTGTAAAAAGTGCTATATAAATAAATGTGACTTGACATGACTTAACTACTATGAAAAATCTGGTCACCCTAGTTTTAGGGTGTTTTCACACCTGTATTGTTTGCTTTGTTGCAAAACTAATTGAAATGGAAATTGTATACAAAACTAATTGAAATGGAAATTGTATACAATGTTAGAGTCATTTCTTGGTTTAGTTCACTTTCACAAGGCAACATTGCCATTCAAACACCGATTTTGGAACCTGCCGTATTTCTTCGTTATACGTTTGGTAAAGAATTAGTTCACCTCAAAATGAAAATTTCCTGATAATTTACCCCAATGCCATCCAAGATGTTCATGTCTTTCTTTCTTCAGTGGAAAAGAAATTAAGTTTTTTGAGGAGAATATCTCAGGATTTATCTCCACACAATGGACACCAATGGCAACTGAAATTTGAACACATTTCAGAGCAACTTTCCAAAACACAAAATTTGGAAGTTTACAAGGTTCTCATTAACACATAATCAGATTAGGTTATCCTCACACTACGGTCTGCTGTAGGCCATTGGTGGGGAAAAAAGTTAATGGCAGCAGGATTAGGAGAAAGAAATCTTATCTGGGCCTGCAACGCAAGCTGATGCAGCCTCACGCTAGGAGCTGCAGGCCAAGGACCATGTGGAAGGTTGGCGAGGTGGGATCGAGAGGCCAAAATGGCATTCGTTGTGAGAGGTGGGAAAAGCCGCGGTGTGTTGCTGAGGAGAGGGAGGAGGAGAGTGGGGAGTGGCCCAGGCTCGCTAAAGGCTTGTTGCCGCGGCCTGACTCTCGGAGAGGATCTGCTCTTGCCCGGGAGGAAGAAAGTGTTTGGGGGGGACGTGGCTTTTGGCCCCTACGATATGTGTTCCCTTGGCGGCCTTAGAGGGTGAGGAGGATTTGTTAGGAGCACAAGCTGATTGTAGGTTGACAAATCATATGGCTGAGATTTATTCAAACGTCTTGAGAAATGGATGTCCACGCTGTTCAGTGCTTGCCTTAAATCCAGCACTATCCATTTCACAATTACAGGTCTATTTGGCTGGCCCAAGGTGTATGAAGACTCCGAAGAAGACTCAGAGGAAGATGGTGGGTTTTTCACCAGTGGAGGTGATGGCAGGTCTAGGTGTCTTGGAGTATGGAGCAGAATGGCACCTGGCAGAGTGTGGGAGCTCCTTGTAATGGCGGAATTCGGCGAAGGATGTTGGGAGAAGATGGAATCATCATTTGACGGGAAAAGTTTGATCTCTGACATAACGGCAATTGGGCCGGACCATCGCAGAAAACTGGCAATGAACATAGCTGAGTTGGCTCTGTATATATGCAATATCTCAAAAAAGTGAGAGCACCCCTCACATGTCAGCAAACAGTTTAGTATATCTTGTAGTATACCTCACCAGGCCTCCCTGAAGATGAGTTTTCCACATATGGTGGTTGTCAGTTAGTAGGTCTCACCAGGCCTCCCTGTGAGTGGTTTCACAATGGTGCTGGGTTTAGGAAGCTAGTGGCCGCTGGCTATCAGAGGCTCTGTCTTCGGACAGACAGGAAGTGGCCAGACTGAAATGTCTATGTAAGTGACACCAGGTTGGGCCATCCTGGTGGCATTTCGCGTGGTACATCCCCGAATAGTGACTGGCTGGGGTTCCTTCGGGTTCCCTAGCCACATTCCCTAGAAGGGATTCTGATTTGAAGTTGTGGTCCTAGGCCTTAGAGCAGGCCCAGGTAGGCCTTTCATTAAACTATGTTTATGGAGGTTTTCCTGTTGGAACATATAGCTTGGGCTATGACCATAGGGAATGCTGTCATTGACAGCCCAGTATGACCTGAGGGTGAGTGGTTCTAGCGTTACATTGAATTGCTGGACAGTTGTCACTGCCAATGGGCATGCACTCCCCTTAGCATGGCGGCGTGGGTATATCGTTTCCCAAAGTGTCATCGACACCCTTTTGAAACGGAATGCCTCAGGTTACGACTGTAACCTACGTTCCCTGAGAACAGGGAACGAGACACTGTGTCTCATTGACATGCCTCGGGGCCTGCCTACCAAACAGTCCCTTCAGACGAAAGGATTTGGTCATATTTATGAGGCTCCCCAGGTTCCACGATAATCATTCACGCTAATGATTCATGGGCTGTCGCAGGTCAATGTGATTTCCATGATTTGATTGTGATTTCAGACACCTGAGGCGTTCCCCAAAACAACATCGAAGCAGTGTCTCATTCCCTGTTCTCAGGGAACATAGGTTACAGTCGTAACCTGAGACATTATTGAACTGAATTGATTCAACGCTGAAATACATTTTCGCTGCTTTGAAACAAAGTGCTATAGGCAGTAAATAAATAAATGTATAAATAAATGTGATGAAGTTTTGGAAATAAAACAGTCAATGATACATAGGTGGCCATTTTATTGTTGAAAGGCATACGTTGCAGTGCAAACAGTCTTTGGCAAAAATATAATACAAAAGAATCATTTTGACCACTTGTTTGAGCATGTTCAGTCTTGCAGGGCAGTGCATTTCCAAGGCAGATGGGCACAGTTTGGTTTGGGGGAGGATCTTCAAGAGGTTGTTAGATCAAGGAAGGAAGGAAGGCTGTTTGAGAGTAATAAAACACTGACACTGAGTCACATAACAGAGATAAAAGAGTAGAACGCAGGTCAAACATGGTAGAACTAACAGTCAAACACTCTCACCACTATAAAAGTCACTTTTCCGATCACTGACCAGCGCCAACATAACTATACAAGCAAACTGTGATTCTGATTATCTGCAATCTGTAACGCTGAAGACATTTAATCAGGATACAGTGTTATGAGAGACACCGCAGTCCTCCAGCTAAGGGTATGGCTTCCATTTCAGTGAGACTTCAAAAAATCAGCTTGGACTTCTTATTAGTCCAGTTTTATATTTTAATAAATGAAAAATGTAATTTATTCCTGTGATCAAAGCTGAATTTTCACAATCATTACTTCAGTCTTTAGTGTCACATGATCCTTCAGAAATGAATAAATTACATTTTTTATATTTATTAAAATATTTTTTTTAATTCATATTTCACAAAATGACTTTTTAATATTGTTGTTTTTAATCAAATACATGCATAAACAAGAAACATTTGTATTTCTAATAATTCCAATCTTTTGACTGATAGTAAACCACTAAACTAGTTTTTCTAGCATCAACGCAAAACGTTGAGTCTTTAATCTGCATTGAACATGACAAATACTGGGTGCTTGAAAGTAATGACAAGAACACATAAACAACACCGAAGTCCTCGCTGGTTCACCCAGCAACAAACATACAGAATGAGCAGTGCAGTCTGATTCACAAACCAATGACTCTTATGAACCAGTTCAAATGGTACAATATTATTTAAAGGAAGTGATATGACATGAAGGCCAAGTATGCTAACCCATACTCAGAATAGGTTCTTTGCATTTAAACAATCCATTTTAGTTCACACACATTTGGGAGTAGTGAACACACACACACACACACACACACACACACACCCGAGGCAGTGGGCAGCCATTCAATGCGGCTCTGCCGGTATTAAGAATCAAACCCACTACCTATAGGTTACAAGTCTGACTCTCTAACCATTAGGCCACGTATTGCGAAGAGGCAGAACTGTTTACATCTCTAAACACTGTTTGAAAAGAAAGGAAACATCTGGACCTTCATTCATGACAAGGATATAAATACTGTGCTGGTAGAATGGAGTGTTAAAGAAAAGTAGAGTAACACTTTAGATAAGAGCCTGACTTCAGCTCAGTGCTGCGCTTCCCAAACTTTTCACCTCTGTCGCTCCCAAACCAAAAAACATCAATAACAGCGTTATGTCAAAATAAAGCCCAAAGTCCAGGTCTCCGAAAACCCGCAGTTGCCAAGGGAAACAAACATTTGGTGATCAGTAGAGTTTTTTTCCCCATTGCAAAGATTGTTTTCTAGGTATTCACATTTTTTCTCCATATGAGAGGAAGATACAAAGTGGGAACTAATGTTCTACATGTGTCCAGATTATCATACTATGCAACATAAAGTAAAAGCACAAGTAACGTTTAATTTTTTTAAGCTTAACTATAAAACGATGTTTTCGCTCAAAGGGTGGTTTTAAAAAGTGTATATATTGTACGATGCATTGCATATTGCAAAACAATTAAATGCATAAAACAACACTCGTAAGACTCGGGTAAATCACTTAAATGATAGCACCAGTTCTGCAGCATCTCCAGTCTGAGAATGCTTCTTCCATTAAACAAACAGAAAAGGGTAACTCGGGTCCTGGAGAGACGTTGTCCTGCAGAGTTCAGCTCCATGCCCAATTAAACACACACTCAAACACAATATATTTAGGTTTAAATTAAAAAATGTATATCCATTCAGAATACATAATGTGATGCATATTTATCGGTCATACATTCTGCATTAAAAAAAAAATCAAGGCAAAGTTGATTATTAACTATTTGATTTTATTTAAATGGGTGATGAACTGAGAAATCAAATTTTCCTTGAGCTTTTGACATCTAAGGTCATCATATTATAAGAATATCTAGTAAGTTTCAGAACTGAAAACGTCCTTGTTAGTCCAATAAAAGCTTTTATTGACACCAGCCTCAGCAAACGACTCGTTTTTCAAAGTGGGGAACTATGACGTCAAAGAGGATAAAACACCACCCCCGCAGAAGAAGATCAACGCCTACTTCAACATGGCCGGTTTAGCCCCGGCCACCGATTCGCACATTACACGCATAGATAAATAACATAGACGCCTACCTCCTGATGACAAACCGGATCGAGTTACCGAGCAATACAGAATATTGTCCAGCGCCTGGTTGTGGAAGAAGACAGTCGCTGCATAAGCTTCCTCTGGATCCCATTAGGACTGCATGGATAAACTTTATTTTTAATGATGTTCCAGCTAATGAGGTAAAACATCGTCCGTCTGTTCGCTTCATTTCACTCAGGATTGTTTTGTAGACTGGATTTGCAGACCGATTAAGAGTAAAGAACGGTGCTGTCCCGTCTATATTGGATCTGACAGAAATGGTGCAACACACGGACTCTGGGTCGAACATGTATGGGCGAATCATTCCGGTTGCCATTTTACAACATTGGACGTTTTCGAAACAATTTCCCCCAAGTGCACCGACGGGTGAGTTGAAACTCATTATAATATGCAAAACTGCTATCCACTCACAGCTGTCGGCGTTTACTTCCAAGTCTTCAGTGCGAGACGCCCATAAAAACCCAGCGTTTTTCAGCTAGGCTCAAAACTAGGGTAGAAAATAGCCTATTACTTATTCATTTTGATGTTTTTGAATGCAAAAACCAAACGAACGTCATAAGTTGACCTCAGACAACAATATAATAACATTTAAAAAGCCAGTTCATGACCCCTTTAAATAATCATGTTTTTAAAAATAGCTTAGAATCCACATGGTTTCATGTATGACTGACAAATATGCATCACATTAGGTTTAATACCTTATCTTACAACTCTGTAATCCAAATGGATGGAATTATTATATTCAATAAAATACATAAATCTTACATTTAGGCCTAAATATGTATTTTTTTTTTGAGTGCACATGCCTGTCATTTTCAAGTAATCCTGTAGACTGTGGCTTTTTCAGGCATGTTTGATTAGGGATGAAGCTGAACTCTGCAGGTAAACACACTCCTCCAGGACCGCAGTCGCCCATCTCTGGTGTTGGAAATGAACACCTTGGGTAGTCGTCTCCCGGTTAACAGGCCTGAGGAGAAAAACGGGGTCCCACATTCATTTGTTCAAATACGTAAGGCAGTGTATTTTTGGTTCTTTGTAGTGGGTGTCTGAGGATATGCAAACAAAAAAACCAATACATGACAAACAACAAAAAAAACCCTGAAACACAACTATAGACCAAATAGAGGCATGAGCACAAGGTCACATGGGTTAAGTGTCCTGAGGTTATACGCGATGCTCTGTATCCTGCGGTTGTGAAGGCTGGTTCAGGCACACGGGGCAGCATGAGCCTTTGGGCGTCACGGGATTCAGACATGCTGCCGTCGGACACTTTTCCACGAAACACGTCACCTGGGCCCCCTGACAGAGACAGACCGGAACAAGTGAGCTAAAAACATAATTGTTATGTAACTTTATTACATAATTACATTGCATAAATTAATTATACAGGAACTGGACACATTTTCCAACGGTGTTTTCCTTTCAAATTGCACTCTATCTACACTAGAGCGGGAGATCTGCATTCACACCAAAGACATGCCTCAAGTTGCCAGAGGTTTCGGCCGTTGATCGCCGGATGTGTTGGTCCGGAAGGCATTCACATTCACAAACACCTCCGCGGGGAACATGGCATCATGACTTTTGAGGTAAACATACACGGCACTTTCAAGTCAAGTGTATGGGTGTATGTCTACGCCGTTAAATGTTGATTCGAGTGATTCCGCGTGCATGTACGCGGCGTTAAATGTCCGAGCGAAACGAAGCAAAATGTAGCTCTACATCTGGGGAGCGATATTTTTTTTTTCCTAGGATGGTAGGGGAAGACTCATAAATGCCATTAACCTCAGTGACGGGTAGGTTTAGGGATGGTTGGGGTAGGTAGGTCACATATTTATATATATAGTTATGTAATGTTAAAGGGTACATATCATGCTTTTAAATCATTCATTTTTACATATAAATCAATCATACCGTTGTGGTCTATATAAAACATAACTGCAATGCTTGGGTCTGAATTCCTCATTATTATCCACAAGTTTCCGGGGGGTGCTCCTGTAAAAAATAAAGTGGGTGAAACTTCCGGTGAGGCGGCGGAAGTAGCATTCCAATGGTATTTTGTGTGTTAGTTAGCGAAGAGGCTAGCTGTTTTTCGGAGAATTATTTTACTATTTAAAGACGCAAATCTTTATGAGAGATGTCGTTACGGAGCTCAGGGGCAACATGTGCTGTTCGCGGTTGAATGTATAACCGGACTAAACTAATTCAGTGGCTTAAACGTGATTGTTTTGAACATAAGCTGAAAACGAAATCAGAGTGATCCTGCCAGAGCCCGTCTCTGATCCTGCCAACGACTGTAGTTTCCATCACCTCCCAAAAGACGCCGAATCTTCCTGTGTACATTTGTTTAAATTCTTAATGTTCTATAAACTCTCTCAGCATGTGATTGGCTGTTCGCTACTGATGTTACACCTAAACTCAGGATCAAAGCCTGTGTTGACAGAATACCAATGTGCCAGTTAATGTATTCAAGCAGCACATTCATTTATAATTTTGAATAAACTCCAAAGCACAATGACTAAGTGTGTGTTTTTTATTTTAATTGTTTGTCAGCTCACACAACTGTCTGTCACCATGCCTTGATGAGTATTGATTATTAATAATGTTGCGGAGGGTAAAGGTACTGTTATTTCACCCTTTTGAATTTCGTTGAGGTTGTGTTCCCACATCGTTAGCTAGTTTGGATCGCTATAACTTGAATGACTGTCAACTGTTGAATGAACGAGTGTCAAGCATGTCAAATCGTGCTTTGTTTACTTCAAACCGGAAGTCGCGCCCACTTTTGACGCAAGGCCTCATGGGGCGTAGGAAACTTGTGGATAGCTCCACAGGCCCTTTTTCTGATGTGCGTCTTTGAGCGACCCGTTTCAATGCGTCCCCTTTAAATAAAAAGGAGATGCGTCACACCCCGCCCGCTCTCCAGGTCGATGAGTTCACGGTCGGTTCAACTCCCCACGTTCGGCCATTATTGTAGTCTGATTAGAGATCTACGATTATATTCGATACCTTCAAAGAACATTTTTATTCACACGTTAATAAAATGTCAACAACAGAAGACTTGTCCATCAAGCCTTACATATTCGAGCCAGAGCGAGCGAGTCGATAAAGACGACGACGAACCTGCAGACCTCTTCATATGGATGTATTGGTATGTGAGTCAACTGTTTTGTGTTATTAGTGAAAGTCGACTATTTCTCTTGTTAAAACAAGCAAACTGACAAGATAAATGACTACGGTCTAATCTTACCACAAAAAAAAAATCAGTATTGACAATATGATACGTTTAGAAAAGCATCAGAAAAACGCAGCTAAATGACCACTGATGAAACTCAAGAACAATAATACTGCAGACGTGTAATGTTACTTCAAAACAAAAACGAAGAAAGACAAAGGTACTGCTAAACCATGACCACCATGTGTTTTAAGAAAGTAAAGTAGCAGCTACTTTATTTTTATTAACGATATTTACAGCTTATCGAAATGCTCTGTTCGTCGTCTTCAAAGATAGAAGGAATTTACCTCTCATTCAGATGAAGTCGATCCGCAAACCCTTCTTTATACTGGCGGAGGTTGTTAAAGTGGGAATCCTTGAAGTGCTTCAGGTCACTAACGTACATCCAACAACCGAACATTTTGACTTCCTCTCGTAACTTCTGCATCATTGAGCTCGGACTACAAAATCGAAGCGAGAAATAATAATGGCGGATTGCTCGAAGTGTTGGACCGGTAGTCAATGTCCTTATTTGTCAGTTCCGCTGCAAATACGGCGACGCACTTGCTCAAAAAACGTCATAGACAACAGAAAAATCTGAACAGGTTGAAAAATATGACCAAAACAGAATATAAAGATATAAACGAATTACCTGAAGAGAATAATTTCATCTTTTCTGTACTTATAAACACTCCAAATATACAACAAAATGCATTTAAGGGCTAAAAAAGTGGATTTTGCATGATATGTCCCCTTTATATCAACGGTACGGAGGCGTATTGCATTCACTTGAAGAAAAAAAATCTACTCTGTTTTTCTGAATTAATGAGTTAATTTTTCATGAGAAAAAAAAAATTTGCTCTGTTTTTCTGAATTAATGAGTTAATTTTTCATGAGAAAATTTTTTTTTTCTCTGTTTTTCTGAATTAATGAGTTAATTTTTCATGAGAAAATTTTTTTTGCTCTGTTTTTCTGAATTAACGAGTTAATTTTTCATGAGAAATTTTTTTTTGCTCTGTTTTTCTGAATTAATGAGTTAATTTTTCATGAGAAAAAAAGTTTTTCTCTGTTTTTCTGAATTAATGAGTTAATTTTTCATGAGAAAAAAAGTTTTTCTCTGTTTTTCTGAATTAATGAGTTAATTTTTCATGAGAAAAAAAGTTTTTCTCTGTTTTTCTGAATTAATGAGTTAATTTTTCATGAGAAAATATTTTTTTCTCTGTTTTTCTGAATTAATGAGTTAATTTTTCATGAGAAAATATTTTTTTCTCTGTTTTTCTGAATTAATGAGTTAATTTTTCATGAGAAATTTTTTGCTCTGTTTTTCTGAATTAACGAGTTAATTTTTCATGAGAAATTTTTTTTTTGCTCTGTTTTTCTGAATTAATGAGTTAATTTGTCATGAGAAAAAAGTTTTTCTCTGTTTTTCTGAATTAATGAGTTAATTTTTCATGAGAAAAAAAGTTTTTCTCTGTTTTTCTGAATTAATGAGTTAATTTTTCATGAGAAAAAAAGTTTTTCTCTGTTTTTCTGAATTAATGAGTTAATTTTTCATGAGAAAATATTTTTTTCTCTGTTTTTCTGAATTAATGAGTTAATTTTTCGTGAGAAAAAAAGTTTTTGCTCTGTTTTTTCTGAATTAACTCGTTAATTCAGAAAAACAGAGCAAAAAAAAAAATTCCATGAAAAATTAACTCATTAATTCAGAAAAACAGAAAAAAAAAATTTCTCATGAAAAATTAACCCATTAATTCAGAAAAACAGAGTAGATTTTTTTTTCTTCAAGTGAATGCAATACGCCAGCGTTCATAAACACGCTGAAAAGCGATTATGCGTGTTGATAGCTCGTCAAAAATGGAAATACAAATTGGCGTGTCATACATATGCCATTTCATGAGATCAGTCTGCTGTGGGCCACTCGTCTCCCAGTTGAACTTGAACGTGCTTTCATGACGAGTGAGCTTGAGGCCCGAGGCCACTGGCTCGGCTCGCTGTTGGCCCTGGCCTGGCCCTATAGCCCAAATGTGGCTTTTGTGCAAAGTCAGGGAGGACAAAGAACAGGTCTAGCTGGTTGCACCTGGACTTGCTTCGCAGAGCTCACGCCTCTTGCGACAGCACCTTCCCGGATGAATTCCAGCTGTAGCCATGCACAATAGAGAGTGCGCAAGAACTGAACTGAGCGCTCTTTCTTGTTTGAATGGACAAATACACACAACATTATGTCTAAAGGTTCGTTTTGGAGAGTATTCATGTAAACTATGTTGGTTATGTCTTAAACAGTTTAGAGTGTATCGGATGTACATCAGTGCAATCGTATCCGCATGTCATTGGACATGATCTAATGTCTTAAAGTGACAGTGGGTAATAAACCTAATGCGGTCTGTGTCCTTAATTTTCAAGCAACAAAAGAAAAAGAGAAGAGCGTTCACTGTTTGTTCATACAGTCCCTCCAGAAAAACGCGATTATGCGATCGCTGAATTCAATGCAAAATCAGCCAAAGTCCGCATATTTATGCGGGGGCCGCATTTTTTCAAATACGCCGCACTTTCGCCGCATAAATTGCCGATTTCCGTGCAAAATATGCGGGGTTTGCATAATTTCATAATCCTCGCATTTTCGTTGCAAAAAAAGTCACATGTATCTTAGCAGAAATTTGAAAAAATGTTGCGTTTGCTTCACACAAGAGCAGCCGTTTCCCCCTGTTTCCATGGGAACGTTATGAAGTGACGCAATTACGCGACAAATCGAACTCGTATAACTGTCTGTCACGCGTTCTACCGTCACATCGTTACTTAATAAACAACATAAGATAAAAGAAGTAGCATCAAACAGAAATTACCCGCACACATTGTGTGTTTGAGGCGCACGTATAACACTGCAGAGAATTCAACAGGGAGCGCGCAGCTCTTAAAGGGGCCACACCTTATTTCCACTCATTACAGTCTGAAATTAAACAAGATGAGAAATTAAATATTCCCAGCACTTTCTATGATGTAGTATGCTTGCTTATCAAAGGAAGTAATAAGAAATGACTCTTACAATAGCCTAGTGAGAAAAGGGTGTTGGGGTAATCACTTTTTTTCCTCTTTTTCATCAAACCGCAATTTTTGCAAGTTCCCTCAATTTTTGCAAATTCCTGCAATTTCATCGCATAAAATTGCATAAATATCCCACATATTCCATCGCATTTTTAAAGAAAACGGGCCACGTAATAAATTTTTGCCCGCAAAAAAAAAACAAAAAAAAAAACTCTGCGTTTTTCTGGAAGGACTGAATACTATTATGGTGAATGTTATATATAAATCACAAATTTTTTCACAAATTTTTGGAAATTACCACCACAAAATCAGTCATTTTGATCGCAAAAATCACAAAAAAAAAATCGTGAAATCCTGGAGGGACTGGTTCATAGCTTAAATGAGGATTAATTGTATTTAATTCATACAAATAAATATTTCTGCTTGAAAGAATAAAGAATGATGCATGCAAGTAGTTATAAAGAATGCATCATTCATTGAAAAGAAGACTGTGATTTACTTTGGGAAAAGTGGTTTTATATAATTGTAAGATATTTTTTAAGTCACAGTAGTTAAATCTGTATCCGTATTGCATGTTCAAACTTAAAATCATTCATATTAATAGGTTAATAGATGTATATGAGTACATGGGTTTGGACATTTTAGAGAAATTCTAAATGAACGCATTACAATTTAACTAAACCTATTATATTTTAGTCGACTAAAATATTATTGTATTTCGTCGACTAAAACTAGACTAAAACAATTCAGATGACTAAAACTAAATGTTTTTTGATAAAGAGGAATCTTACATCAGCGATCCATCAGACAAATTGTTGTTTTACTATTCTATACTATATAAATAAATGTTTTTGCTTTGCAAATTCACATCATTAGTTCATAATACCCGTGTAATAATACGTGCCGGTGTATGGAAGTCAGATGTACAGTATTTGTGGAAAACTGTATCAGCGTGACAGAGAGTTTCAGTGCACTGATGAACTTACTTTGCACTGACATATGGTGCAGGGATTCTTCTTCCAACTCTCTCCATCTACTCGCTCTCTCCCGTCCTCATCTGCACAGTCTGTCCTGCTCACACGACCTTCAAGTCTTTTTATCTGTCCGTTTCAACATAGAGAAAAATTCTCAAAAAAAGTCTCTTTTTTTTCATAATATGCATTGCAGCATCACCTCTTTTCTCACAGTTTCTGAAATGGTTTGATAAAGTCTCTCTACACCCTTCCTTTCCTAATTCAACAAAAGCTCAGTTAAATCATTCATTTTTAATGTAAAATTCACATTGGCTATAAGTCATTCTAAAGTTCAACTACATTTTTTAAACGCTGAATCTTAAAAAAATCGTTAAAGTATTTTAGTAAAATATTTTTGATAAAGCATATTGCCATTGTTTGTCATATTGGGCATCCATACAGGGCACCATTAATAAATAATTATACTATTTTGGAATGTTCTTCAATATGGTTTTAGAAGACTTAATGTGAGGTGTACAATTTTAATGAAGCTTAAAAATTTCAGTGTAATCTTGAAAAGCTGTCCTACTCCATTTATTGTGGTTGTGTGGAAACTACAGTCTTTTTGTGTTCCACAGAAGAAAGCAAAAAAAAAAAAAAAAAAAAAATTACATTTATGCAGTTAACAGACACTTCCATCCAAAGCAACAAGTAACTAAAGCAAAGCAATTAACCCTTACTACATGAAGGTGAGTACATAATGTGAATTTTCCCTTTTGGGACAAAGTATTGCTTTATAAAGCGTGACCGTGGAGAGACGTAAACTAAATAGTATGAACTATACAAATTCAAATTCAAATACGATTGCTGAATCAATACCTGAGAGAATCTTATGGTATTTCTGTGTGTTAGATTGATATGGAAGTACAATAATGCCAAATATTCAGCATGGTTGAATATTTTAGCTGTGAATATATTCATATATTTCAAACACATTTTCATTATTAAAAATCCAATAATCCATAATCACCTTTCGTATTTCACTTCCAAAATATTCAAACTGTTTAAAAATACAACCTATAATATTCAACAGGAAATTTTCAGTCCATTTTATTTCACTTTGCAAATTTGCTTCCACAAATTCAGTGGTTCGAATTCGACAGTGAATTCAACATTGACATCCAGGACCTCCAGGAAAAGCAGTCGATAACCGAGCATAATCTCCATCTGCTGTTAGTTCGACCTCACCAGCAGGGGGTGCACGCGCGTGTTGAAGACCAGAGCAACAGTTTCAAAAACATTTGGCATTATTTTACTTCCATAATTTTGACATCTACTCTTTTGTGATTCCTTCACAGCTCTGTTTAAGTGGTTATCTGATCTTTAGTCAATCTTAAGTCGGATTTTAAGAGGCATTAGTACAGGGCCAAATTGTTCCTTCAGAGAGCTTTAATGTGACACTTTCCTCAGTGTCTTATTTTCTGTGTGAGAATCACATTTTTAAAACAAAGTAACTCGTACCTGTCACTGTGTAATTCACTCTAATATGATTAGTGATTCAAAAAGTTGATCCAATACATTTATTTATTCTGTATATCAAAAAAAAAAGAAAGATATTTGATAGACTTTAAACATACGGCGGGAAGTGGACATAAGCATCAAGGCAGAAAGTATTTGTGATGTCACTGTAGATTGCCATGTGTTTTTCATTCAAATCAGAGAGTCTGGAAAGTTTGATTCTTGGCCTGCTGTACTGGACAGTAAAACGAACATTTTCACGCATCATCATCCTTGTATATTTAAATTATCAACACAAGTGGATTCATTCACAAATACATGCGACTAGGTTTTCAGAAGGTTTAAATGAATGGATGAATATGCATCACAGCTTGGCATTGCAATGTACCGAGTGAATCATGTGTGCTAACCTGTTTTCGTAAACCTGTGATAGTTTTCTGCATGTCAGCAACAAAGTCTTGGAAATCCTTAATGGAGGGTTCAGTGCTTGACTTTGGGGATACGGTTACGTTTACTGCAGTTTGAGCATCTTCCAAAGTGCTGAAAAACAAAATTCATTAAAAGTAGAATGAATAAATGATCCGACATGTTGTAATCTAAAGCATCCATGTTCTTTGACTAATTACAAAAACTGATTAATTATTAATTACCATATGGTTACATTACTCAGGCTGTGTGTCCACCAAAGAGCCAGGGTGATTGAGAGCGCTTCGGCAGCGGAGCATTTATTTATTTATTTTATTTTTTTTAGCTGAGACACTATATGTGCAAGATAGTTTGTTTCTGAATGTAAAAATGTCAATACAATGTAAAGTATTTGTTGTCTGTTGCTCTTGTACAATGACAATGTGGCGGTTGGTCATTGTGGTATTTATCCCAACCCTCCTCCACTGTGATTGGACGATTTGGTAAAAAGTGACAGTGTTGAACAAAGTTGAACATTCGTCAACTCAGTGGCCGAAAAATAACAAAAAACTGAGTGCACAGGACTCAGAGTGAAATAGAGTGGCCTTAAAGGACAACTCTGGCGCAAAATGAACCTTTGGCCTAATAATGGTATCTAGTCGACCATTCTCTGAGTGGTTTATCTTCTTATTAAACTCTCTGTACAC
Source organism: Pimephales promelas (assembly GCF_988280905.1). NCBI lineage: Eukaryota > Metazoa > Chordata > Actinopteri > Cypriniformes > Leuciscidae > Pimephales > Pimephales promelas. Next base: position 4,226,434 of record NC_142783.1, on the reverse strand, counting down.
TTACAAAGTTCTCAATGCTTCAGTTTGCATGTAGGAACCCTCATTATGTTACTGTGTTAGTGTGGGGCGATTTTGAGCCTTGTTAGTGGCATTATACACTAAACAGTTTTTAGAGATAAAACTCTTTACATTCGATTATCATGAAAACAAATCTCAGAGAACGATTGGCTAGGTACCGATGTTTTATTAGACCAAAGGTTCATTGTTCGCCGGAGTTCTCCTTTAATGTTAGGTAATGCGTTAACTAACATCACCAATGTGCAATACATTTGCTACCATATTTATTCATCTTTGTTAGTTAATAAAAACACAACTGTTCATAGTTCGTTCATGTTAACTCAGCCCATTACATAACACAAACAACTTCTTATTTTTTATAATGTGTTAGAAATTGTTGATTAATTACCATTACCTACGATAAATAAATGCTTCAGCGAACTTTTGTATTATTAGTTCATGTTAAGTTGTACCTGCTGTTGTCAGTGATGTTGCCGGCAGGTTTCTTCTCCTCTGCATAGCTGTGCTCCGCTGACCTGCGGCTTCTGAAGTGGTATGACAAGGCATTGAACTGACCTTTAGTGCGACAGTCTGCAGGTGCAAGACATTCAGCCTTTTATTTGATGCAGGAAAAACAGCAGCACGAACATTACAGGGATTCAAATATCAATACAAGCCTGAAGGACTAAAGGTCATTTAATGATACATTTGAAGGTCTGCAAACACAGGTCACATGGAAAAGACAGAAGTTGACCCCTTTCCATGTGGGACACTACACTACACACTTGACAAAAGACCTGTAGACGATAGTCACCAATAGACAGTTCTACATTATCATGCTGTTTTTATGAATGTTTATCAGTGTGTTATTGTAGCATACATTGTTAAACAAGAAATCATTTGACTATGGATAATAATAAAGTCGTACATTAGATCGAATTCTCAAATAAAATTTGTTTTGAATAAATTGGAGAGAGATTGGGCATGTGTGAATGGACTCTTTGCATGATCGTGTCCGCATTTTCCACTGCAACTTCCCCCCCAATGTACAAAAATTGTGAGAAAATCTTTAGAAATTGTCACACAACAGGACAAATTAATATTGATAAGATCCTCCTTCTCGATAAAGGTATTTCGAGCTTCTGATTCTCATTACCAAACAGTATGATTTATTTGTGATATATTAAAATGTTATATTTACAAGAGTTTTATAGTATACTACATTATAATACAATATAATTATTTGTAATCAGCAGTTATTAGAAATATGGCAGAAAGAGTTTGTTACTACCACAGTTTGCTAAGGATACTATACCGACTTTGAGCTTAAGACTTTCAGCCAAAAATTAGCTGGGCCTGTAGTCAGCAGCGTGGCAGGGCAGAGGATATGGCTGCAAGATAAAAATCAAAGTTCCCATAATCCCTCAATTCTTCTGAACTCTTCCATCTGATAACGCATACTAAAGTAAACAAAAGATGCTTATCGGGAAACATTTCTACTCAGCAAGATATCAGTTATTAGGGATACACATATGGCCCGCAGGGGGACTTCATATGGAGGAACACTGGAGTAACCAGCCCGTGGGGTGGCATTTACTTTCAACTCTAGGAGTGGCAAGGTGACTTGCCAAAAGAAAGACACATGCTCAGAGAGGCTTTAAGTGGAAATACACATGTGGGGGTTACTCAGAGGAGGAACCATGCACACAGAGTCACCTAGCCGACACAGGTAATAGACACTGGCGTCAGCTTCAACAGCACTGGAAGAACTCAGGGCTTCAAAAGGAAGGCTCACCTGTGGAAAATATTGCACATATCCAGCCCGTGGAGTGGAATGGCAAGCAAGTGAAGACACCTGAGTGGGTCCAGTACTAGCTGGTTGAAGCGAGTACACGAGAGGACACAGGCTCCACTCGGAGATACTGCCCAACATATTCAAACTGCTGGGCGAAGTCCTCAACCGCACCGCCGAAGAGGACAGCCTGGGATATGGGGTCGTTGAGCAGACGAGTCTGCTCGGCATCCTGCATATTGACCAGGTTTAGCCAAATGTGATGCTCCTGGACCACACAAGTGGACATCACCTGGCGTAAGGAGCGTGTGGCCACTTTCGTCGCTCAGAGAGCGAGGTTAGTGGCGGCACGCAGCTCATCAAAGAGTCCTGGGTCAGTCCTACCCTCGTCCATATCACTGAGCAACTGGGCCTGGTAGACCTGCAAGGTGCTCATGGCATGCAGAGAGACAGCCGCCTGTCCTACAGCTCTGTGAGACTTCGCCACCAGGGTATACGAAAATCTACAGGCCTTGGACAGGTGCTTAGGATTACCCCGACAGGAGGTGCTCTGAGACACAGTTGCATCGCAACAGAGCGCTCAACCGGGGGAACCCCAGTGTACCCATGGGCGACAGCCCCATTCAGGGGAGGAAAGGCAGAGAAAGCCGTTGAGCGATCATGGGAAGTCAACGGGGACTTCCAGGACTTTCGACAGCTCCTCATGCACCTTCCAGGAAGAACGGTATTAGGGGTTGGCTGCTGGCGTGAACCAGCAGCCGATCCCAAAAAGCAATCATCCAACCGCGAGCGCTCAGGACATGGCGGAGGGTTCCACTCCAGCCCGATGCTCTCGACGGCCTGGGAAAGCATGGCCGTCATCTCAGGATCTGATATGGACAACTCTAGCACAACCGACGGGGGCAACGCAGCCGCATAATCACATCCCGAAGACTCCTGCCCACTTTGTGATGCAGCGATCGACATCGAGTCTTCCTCTGGAGCGCCGAATGAAACACAAGGGGCATCCGCAGATGGACCCGTCTGAATTAACGCAGCACTTGTGGGTTGTGACACTGCAGAGGGAGTCCGAGGACGCATCGTCAGATTGTTTCACACAGTCACCCTGTCCACCAGCCGAAGTAGCACCTCTCGTGGAGGGGGTAGATCGGGGTGTGGATGAGGGGACTATCTCTCTTGCGAGATCATTGAGTCTGTGTCGCGATGGTCATGTTCCCACAGAAGGAACATGAGTCATCCACGAGCACTGCTTTAGCGCGCTCAAAGCCCAGACATGCAAAGCAGCGATCGTGCCCATCAAAGGCTGACAGGAATCGACTGCAACCAGAAGAACACATGCGAGACATCTTTAAAAAGACGTGCCACGTGCAGCTCTTTTAGTGAGAGGAAAAACTCTGCGATGCTGAGGCGACCAGGGAGAAACACACAGACTGGCAGACCACTGCTCAGAATGCAGGCAATGTGAAGCTCGCTGGGTACCGCCGTCACACCAACACCGGAGAGTTTGCTCGTCTCGAGAGATGAAGTCACTGATAAACTCAGGATTTTGGCTTTTGGGGTGAAGAGATGCTCTTGGCTCCGAAGCGAAAACATGACTGCCTTGGCTGGCAATCTCCTTTTATACCACGCAGTGGGGCGGAGATACGCTATGCCAACTCCACAGACCCATGGCATTTCATTGCCGTTGGCTCGTTTTTTAATACTTGAAGATGATAGGCTTCAAAGCAAACTCCCATTCTACATCATCCGACGTAACTCAGAGTTACTATGAAAGGGAACCTGATTTTTTTTCACAACATATTAAGCAGTAAAAACAAATGTAAACACTGATAACAAGAACCATATAATAATTGATAATAATATAGAATCAAGTCAGCATATTGACACTGAAGACTGGCTGCTGAAAATTATAGCGGTGGTAATGAGATACAGAACCAGCAGTGAACATATTTGAACTGAACGGAAACCCGGACTATAAATACACATGAGTTAACAAGGAAACTAAACAAGACACAGGTGACAATAATCAGTAACTACAGAAACTAACTAGGAAATTATGAAAGCTAAGCTGAAAAAAATATATATACAGATTCATGAAAAAAAGCACAATGGAACTAAATATAACCCTGACACTGATGTGAGGCCAATAAATGACTGATGCTACATCTCAAATATTATGCCATGGTAAACTGATTTTATATTTAGGGGGAAAATAAATAGAGTCCAAGTCTCATACCTTCACAGCAGTCCTGCCACATCCGTAGGTCAATCTTAGGCAAATCGTCACAGCTTCCATAACCGTGAGGGAAGTCAGCCACTTTAAAGACATCTGACTGGACGCGGGTGATGTTGTCGCTATTATCACACAGCACCCGAGCAAGCGACGCCTGCTTCAACTGGGTCAACTGCGCTGGACTAAAGGAGCCAGGGTTCTCATACCAAAACCTACAATCATATAAATGAATCGTTTGAGAAAGTGAGTTATATTTGACTTTCTTTGTTGTGTAGATCACAAACAAAGGTTTTAAGAAGTTAGTCCATATAATGCAACAGGTTCATCCGTAATGGCACAGGTTGCTGGAAACGATTTATAGTTTAAAAAAGTTTCAACTATTGGTATATTCTTCACACACATCCTATCATTCATTCATCATCTGGGGACATGTGGATTAACATCATATTAGTTCTGTTAAGACCACTAACGTCAAATACGATTGACAATTAGCATAAAGGTTGGATTGGCGGTATGGTCATGAATGCTAACATGAATGTATGCAGATATAATTAATTCAAGATTTTAAAGTACAACATAATTCGAGAAATTATTCTGATTCAAGGGGAATCAGAAGGCCAAATCCTGACTGTCAAGAGGAGGGTAATTAGCTCCTGAGAAACGTGATAGCTGCTGATAATACTGAAGGAGCTTATATATATATATATATACAGTGATAGGCATCATATTTATATAGGTATGATGTGGATCAGCTTAGAGTCATCTGATGTGAGCTTGACTAACGTGACCTGCCAGAACTGAATGAATCATGCTTGATTTTTGCCTTGTTATTGCAGTGTCAAGCTTTGAGGAACCCATCCACTTACGTATATGGACTTACGGAGATGGATTAATTTTTCAAAAATCTCTGTTTATGTTCATAGGAAGAAAGAAAGTCATTTCAAACATGACAACTCTAGTTGGCAGTAGCAAGTATGGACTTGCCACTGCCAATATATAAACAGACACACTACTGTTAGAATGTAAGATATGCTGATGACGCAGGCATATGCATACATAAATCCCGTATCAGATCTAGACAGGTGGAACTGAGGGTGGCGGATAACTCTGATAACGTGGTGTAGGACCACTTTACAGGCAACACTAAAAGGTGGCGTTGGTAGAAATTTTCTAAAAAAAAAAAATTTCCCCAAATTTGTTTAAACTGTCTATATATACCAATACATAATTAAAATGTAAGTACTCTGAAAAAGAAAGTATAAAACTCGAGTGTCTGTAGTCCTCTCAGGCTATGTTTACACGGAAACAATTCTGAAGAGAAAACGCAAAAGTGGCGTTGCGTTATCACTTTTTATTCTGTGTTTAGACAAGCGCTTTGGGTGGGAAATCCGCGTGCATATGGTGACGCATAAGTGTGTGAAATTCGATGTATTGTGCACTCCAGGCAGCTAGGTGGCAATGTAAAGCTCTGCCACACAACAACACCAAGTCCGCGCGCCTGCGAACAACCTTCACTCTCAAGCAGACTTTTGTGTTTTTACCCTTTACACAAGAAAACGACGATGGAGCGTAAACGAAAGGCACATCCGATAAAATATTTTTACGTTTTCACCCGTGAGCGTTCTCGTGTAAACAGGGCCTCAGTGCTGCAATAAACACAGCTCATTATTTCATTCACTCCCACCCCCTCCCGTCTGGGATCCTTACAAAGCCACGGCCCAAAACATATGAACGCGCGCTGTCGACTGCGCTCAGCTGGAGGACACGTCTTCCATCTCATGACCACATCATGTCAGAATCACATGTAATAAAATGACTAACTTTATCATTATTAATATAAACAACTAACATGGCTGGTAATGGTAAAGTTTAAAATATATTGAGCTTGATTCGGTAACAAGCTAAAAACAGCCAAACTAAAGGTTGCATTGACGCACGTTTTCTCGTTACCATCAGTTACACTGTGATGAAGGTATAACATATAATATGGCGTTTCAAATGTAAGAGCTTCCACGAAAGCACTGTTGGCGTCACTTTTCAGCCCCTGGTTGTCAATTGTCGCAACGGCTGGAAAGCCCCGCCGATAATTGACTCTCGTCTGACTTCTTGCTTTAACCAAAGACTTTTTGGTCATAGCCTTTTCAAATACTGTCTGCCTTTTTGGCCTGGTTTTCCTTCGCTGACTGTACATGCAGGTAACTGGGAATTTTGACTACTCTTTCTCTGCCATAATTGTGATTCATCCTAGCGTCCGTGCCTCTTCCACTTCCGCTCTTACGCAGGGAGAGTGACAGTCGCCCAGCCAATCATTTCTTTCGTCCCGGTTGGAAATAATGAGCTGTGTTTATTGCAGTACTGAGAGGACTACAGACACTCGATTTGTATACTTTCTTTTTCAGAGTACTTACATTTTAATTATGTATTGGTATACATAGATAGTTTAAACAAATTTGGGAAAAAGTTTTTTTTTTTTAGAAAATTTCAACCTACCCCACCTTTAATCAGACTATTTAAATGTTAAGCAAGTAATCTCATTGGCTGCAGGATTAGCGGAGTCCAATCAGTTTGTACAATGCAAATAATGTGATTGCTAGCAGATTGCACGTAAACGAACCTTCAATTAAAACTGAATTTAAAAAGTCTTACCGGTCACCATCTCTCAGGCGCTTAAACTGGGTTGCCAGTAAACACATGAGGGTTGGTCCCAGTCGGCTGCCAGGCACCAGCTCTTCAGCCATCAGTGCAGGAAACAGGTCTATATTTAGAGGTGTACCATAGAGCCTGGGAGCAGAACAGACTGTTACATCAAGAAAATGTTAAATGTGGCTTTCAACAGCAATGGATGTGGCTAACCTTTGAAGCTTCTCTCGCACACTGGGGTTCTGAATCTCATTCCTCAGATCGTCAAAAGTCTGTGCGGAGGTGAGGTTGCAGTACACCCGGTAGTCATTATATGAGGGTATGCCATGGTCACGCCCCCTTTGGATATTCATGGCTGCAAGGTCAAGTGCCACCGCATGCGCCATTGAGAAAAGGCGTTCGGTAAGTTCTGTGTTAAGCAGTTGAGTGGACACTCGCATTTTCCCCGCCACTCCGAACAAACCACGGAGCAAAGGATCAATGCCTCCTTCGTTTACAATACGGAAGGGTGAGAAAAAAGCCTTATGAAGTGAGATGTGTCCTTGCTGAATGGGCTGGAAGTTTTCATCGAGCCGGTATAAAATGGGGTTAATTAGCGTATGACCGAAGCGGAAGGCAGCAGTGGCAAAAGCGTTGAGGATCCCAGCGTTGATATTGGGATTATAGCCTTGATAGTCACCCATTAGCCTTATCCCAGCCTCACCCAGTATTTTAGGCAGCCAATGGCTGTAGGTTATATGCTGCATCTGGGCTCCGACTATCTTCCGTGCCTCATGGTAAATGGTGTCACCATCCCAATGGGGGTTGAGACGAAGCAACTCACTGGCTATTCGGTTATGCTCACGGAACCAAATCGTGTGCATAGCCGTCAACCCAAGCTGCTCATTGGCACGATGGTCACCAGCTAGAAAGCAAGGAATGGGACTCTCGTTTTCATCCCGCATGCACTCTGTTGGTGGCCCGGTTGCAAAGGGGAGCAGCGACTTGCCAGTGCGTTGCACGATACCCTGGCGCAACATGCCCCTATGGCTGGCCAAGTCACGAATCTCTTCGGCTTCGTGATGCGAGCTGCCGTAAACATTGGAAGCATCAATGTAGGATGTGAGCTGGTTCATTTGCTCGCGGGGATACACGGAGTTCATAAGCAGAGATGTCATCCCGCTGCCGCAAACGGGACTGGAGCGCACAAAGAACATGCACCGTGCCCCATTGCGCCGCTGCCGTGGGTCGTTGGGTGGAAACATGATGGGAAAGCAAGGTGGGTCGTTGGTGCACACCGAGGTACACAACTGTCCATCAGAGAAACGCGACTGGCTGAGGGATACCACGGTTGAGTCCAGGTCGTGGTCCAGGAACTGGCCCCATTGCATAAGCATGTGTGTGTAGCGATCGTCTGGGGTGATGGTCTCTGAGCCGATCATGGTGGTGGAGACGAGACGTGGAAGTGGCAGAGGGAAGCCGTTGTGCCATCTCTCAGTGGTGCCACGTGGGAGATTGAAGCCATTGTCATAGACGGACTTTAGCAAGCGTTCAAAGGCAGTGAGCGAGGCGCCCCACATGGGGTGCTGCAGGTTGTTACAGGTGCCATCGTGAGTGCGATACTTCTGGTGGAAGCAGATGTCCGAGCAATTGTTGATGCGTCGATGGGCCGTGCAGCCAGACAGGTTAGCTATCATATCCAGGAAACGTGGAGACACCAAGTCATTGTAGCGGTAGGCTGTAAAAGAGTGGGCATCTTGTAAAATGTTGACCACATTAAAAAAAATAAATAAAAAAAGTATCTTACCAACAAAAAAAATAAGACGTCATTATTTTGTGTTTTGCTCCTATTATAAAGACGTTTATTTAAACTTGTAAAGAGACATAAATGTTGTTGTAATGAAAGGAATTAAAGGAATAGTTCACCCAAAATCATCATATACTTCACAAGACTTTAATTAAACCACATTTGGATTCATGTTACAATGCTTTTAAAACCATTTTCAATATTTTAAGTTTTAGTTACCTTGACTTTCTAAGTCTTTCTCATAGGCTGTTGCTGGCTAATTTATGTTCATTGTCGTGTTTATACTCGCACTTCAGACACCGGTCATGGCGTTCCCCATAGTGTCCTCTAGAGGGAGATTGATCTTCCATGTTTCCCATTCTCAGGAAAACATGGAACCAAAACCAAAACCAAGCCACAGACCCCCAAATATAATCATCCTAAAATTTAAAAGGTATCTATCTTTTATAAATACCCAATGTATACACTGAAAAAAAATATATATTATAAATCTAAAATTAGTTTCTATAAGTTAAATTACATTACATTCTATTCACTATAGTAATGTACTGTTGTATCTGTTTAATTAGATTTTAACCAACATTTATTTATTTATATTAATCAAAATTTTAATTTATTTATTTCAATCTAATTTAATCTATTTAATATATTAATATCTAACTACTATATTTGTATTTTGGTCTCATTTATTTATTAACTTATTTATTGTAATCTATTTTTTTTTTTTTTTTTTTTTACAATTTCCCCTGGTTTAGAACACATATGCCAAGTCCTTCGAAACTCTACTCTTTGATATAAATTGAATGACTCTAAAAATCGTACATGGTGTAAGCATTAAGTAGTCACATATTTTCCTTAAATATTGATCACATTTTAGCATCCACACCTTAATCCTTATTTTTTTTTATATGTTTTAACACATGACAAATGTCTGCATTTATTTCTGCAATTAATTATATTAAGGAATTATATATTATTGTACTTGCAACCATTTTAGATAAACCTGCCCCTAAACGGTACATAAAAATATAACTGTCTGTTGCTATCTAAGTGGATGATTATTAATAAAAATAAGCTGTAAATTGGAGCAGACCCTCTGATGATAGTTACAAGTTTTTCTACGGTAGACTCCCCTCGTGAAAAAGAAGTGCGCCTAATTAGTTATCTAATAAAGTAATAATTAGATTTTTTTTTTAAATGTATTAAAGACACAAGTGTGAAGAGAGTACACTTTCACGACTGTTTCTTTTTTTTTTTAAGTGAACTAATTGCATTTAATTACTATAACACATTTTAATTTAATTGTAAATAACATGTAATTAAGATTCTGAAAACATTATATGCAGTTCACACTTGATCTGTTCTTTTAAACTATATTAAGTACTTTTTTTAAGCATACTAAAGTGCACTTCTTTCACCCAAGGGTAGTCAGTAATTGTGCCTGGATAGAGTTGTGTTGACCCCTTCATGGTCTTTGCGTCAGTGAATGTGTCTGGAGGGTAAATGCTCAAATCGGGGCAAGGCTTGTCCAAACATGTGGGGCCATTTTGCCATAGTGTGGCAATGAAAGCTGTGCTGTTGTCATAACCAGAAAAAACACTGAGTTGTTTCTCCTGCAGCACGAAGCGCCACAGTGTCTGCTGACCATTTGGTAAAGCAGACATTTCTTTTGCCATATATTAGCCGGACATTTGAATAAAATAAAAAAAAATCTAATTTGAAGAGCGGGATGTTGGTGTGAGATACCTGTTCCATTCGTGTCCACCATGAGGCCCTGGTTGACATGCCTCTGGATAAGAAGTAGGGTCTGCTCAAATATCTCTCCAGCTCTGGCCTGCTCCACCGTGTAGGGGTCCCGAGGGTAACGAAACAGAGCCAAGAGCTCGGCAGGGGTACGAGGAGATCTGATGATGGTGGAGAACACATTAACTTCCACATTCACAAAAGCCATTCAGACTCACTCTGGAAGAGAATACAAAATGGCAAACTATAGACATGTATTATGCCTGACGGACAGATTAATAGATAAGTTTCATAATTTCTTCACAATCAGTCGATTCAAAATCATTCTCAAACCGTAGGGAAGAGATTTTTATGGATATCATCATACTTCCCCAGAAGAATTGCAAACATTTTAGTTATATGAAATGTTATGTTTAAATATGCAAATAAATCATCTAATTAAATATGTACTAATTTGCTTACATTTCCAGACCAGAAATCAGAATTTTGGAAATCTCTTCATACAGTACATCAGAAAATACTGTTTTTTCCCGTCACTTTCCCGCCAGAACAACCCCCCTCAGCCCGACTGAGTGGCAAAAGATCTGCTGCGTGACTGGATTTAATAGGGGAAACTGCGAAAATGTGACTAAAACGAAACATTTTATCATTTTAAACTAAATCTTGGACTCAATATAGTGTTCCTTACAACTTACTAAAGATCCAGTGATCCATGGATATCGACATGCAGCAGGAATCGTGTTGCCTGACATGTATGTTTGCCTGATTTCGACACCGGGGAAATAAAAGCAATATAGACCTAAACATAAAGCAAATTTGCCTGTGAACGCTTTATATAAATACAATATAGGTAGGTCTAAATCCGGGTGATCACTTATATCAGTGTTATATATAGCCTATATATATATATATCATCATATTGTCCAGCCCTAAAACTTTATAGTTTTTTTTTTTGGTCAGTGTTTATTAAAAAAACACCCAATAATGCAGAATATGCAATGATAAATATTAAATTGAGGAGTTGTTAATATATATAACAATACAAAATATATGGGTATGGTTTTACAGCTAAATTCATCATATCGACACAAAATGAAAACTGCAAATCCAGCTTTCGCTGACTGGAGTCCAGTTGTTTCGATCCATTTGCTCCTCTTTCTATAGCAGTCTGTAAAAATATACCTCTGATTTTTTGTCAAATCTAGTTGTACAGTCAATCGCAAAGCTCTTTCCCACTTTGTATGTGTTGTGTTTGTTTTTCGCGGCATTCACGCTGAAAACATATACAGCCGTTCAGTCTTTTTGACACTCACTGTGATTAACTGCAGCACTCCGGCCGACAGTGACGTCACGCGCATACCCTCTATACAATGTTCTATACAAGAAGTTAAAAGATATATAAACAAACACCCCAATAAAACCTTTCAGAATATACACTCATTTTGAGAAAATGGCCTTTAAAGATATGTATTTATTGTAACTGAAATCTACAGAGGCAAATAGATGCACACCTAAGTGTATTTGGGATGTTTTATTTCCACTTGTCATTATGAAAAGCCATGTTCCCTTTCGTAGTCACTTCGAGTTACGTCAGAAGCAGTGTTGGGAGTAACGCATTACAAAAGTAATACATTACAGTAACATATTACTTTTTGCTGTAACGCAGTAGTGTAAGGCATTACTAATCAATTTTCAGTAATATTTTACTCGTTACATGTTCAGTCAGGCTTGTATTACAGTTGTATTACAGTGTATTTTACTTCTTAAAGGCAACAGACTATGTGAAAGTTTTAAAGCAGTCTTTTTGTGCCAGTTTAGAGCGGTCGCGTCTGTAACATTGTTTTTTCCTCATAAATGCGAACACGAAAACTAAAATGCCAACCCCTTCTCATCCGATTTGCGCAGTGTAATTAACAGAATTACAAAAAATATATTTTGCCTCCTATTTTTTTTTTGTCACGCATGAATGTGTGTCTTTTCCTTAATATTAAAAATAAAACATAGACTGATATTTGTCTAATGTCTAATGTCTGTCCTTTAAGGAAGTAGCCTATATACGTTTCAATACATGTATTTTCTGAGAATTTTTATTTCAAGTTTTGACTGCAAATGTCACGGCCATAATGCTGGAATTTTAAATTATTTTATCCTCAACTAGTTTTGTGGTGTAGGTCTACGTATTTTATAATGTTAACTTCAAATAATACTAATAGCCTAATTTAAAGATAAGGCAGCATTGGATCTGGACGGTAAGGAGAATAACGCTGGAGTTGGAAGAGGTGTGTCGCGATTCTGTAGGTTTGTGGATCTGAGTCGTGTGGCGAATCGCGATTTCGGTTTCATATTGCATATCGTTACAGCCCCAAAGTTAAGTTCTACTTAGTTATTTTGGTGAAAGTAACTCAAAAGTAATACATGAGTAATGTAACGCATTACAATTCTGAGACAGTAATATTGTAAGGTAATGAATTACTTTTAAAGAACAGTAACGAGTAATACCTAATGTATTACAGTTTGGAAGTAACTTGCACAACACTGGTCAGAAGTGACGGAGATTGGGGGTTTCGCATAGAAAGCCAATCCTCTTCGAGTATTTAAAAACGAGCCAATGGCATGCAATGCCTTGGGGCTGCGGAAATTTGCATAGCGTACTCCTACCTACTCCGTGAGTATAAAAGGAGGAAGTGAACGCAACCGCAGTATGTTTTTCGCTTCGGAGCCAAGAGAACTCTTCACTCCTGAAAGCCATTCTCACTGTTCAAGACTCTTCGAGACGAGCGTCCTCTTCAGTGTTGGTGTGACGGCGGTACCCAGCGAGACTCTGCATTGCCTGCGATCTGAGCAGTGGTCTGCCAGACTTTGCGCTTCTCCCTGGTCGCCTCAGCGCTGAAAGAGTGAATTTCCTCCTCTCTTTAAGTGAAAGAGCTGCACGCGGCACGTCTTTTTAAAGACGACTCGCCCGTGTTCTTCTGGGTGCGTTCGTCTCATGTCATTTTCTGATGGTCGCGATCGCTGCTCTGTGTGTGCCTGGGCTTCAGCATGCAGAGCAGCGTTCGCGGATGTCTCATGTTCCTTCTGAATGGGAACATGAGCATCTCTACACTGTGATCGAGACTCAATGATCTGATAGTGAGAGTCCCCGTGTCCGTTACTCGTTCTGCTTCTTAAAATAGAAGCTGTTCGACTCGCGGATAGGGTGATATGACCGTGAATGTGTGACAAAAAACCCCGACGTTAGTTTCTCGGGTCACACCCACCGCTCAGTGTTAGAGCCAGTGAGCGCTGTATCGCTTCAGACGTCTGCCTCTCTGAGGTACCGTCTGTTTCGCTCGGCGCTCCAGAGAATGATGCGATGACGATCGCAGCATCACATGGCGGGCTTGACTCCTCGGGAAGTGAGGATGCGGCCGCGTTGCCTCCCTCGGGAGCGTCGGCGTCGCCGTGTCTGATCCCGCGATGATGGCCGTGCTATCTCGGGCCTCTGTGAGCATCGGGTGGGGGTGGAACTCCGCCCTATCCCGATCTCTCGCGGCTGGATAATTGGTTTTTGGGTAACGCTGCCGCCTTACGGCCACGGCCAACCCCAATTTCCTTTTTTTCCCCGAGTTGCATGCGGAACTGACACGCACTAAAAAATAAATAAATAAATAAAAATAATATAAAAAAAAAAAAGCGTGCTTCAGTTCCCCGCCCTTCCTCCCCTCGGCGATGCGGCTGTCTGTGGGTACGCTGGGGCTCCCCCGGTCAACCGGCGGTTGCTCTCAGATGCCCCTCCAAAGCCTATGGGTTCTCGTCGTCTATGGCGGCGCCTGCGGTGGCAGCAACCATCACTTCCGCAAGAGCGTTGTCCACGAGACACCTTTATGTGTTGAAGTGGAACCTCTTCGTCAATTGGTGTTCTTCTCGCGGAGAAGACCCCCGGAGATGTTCGAACGGTGTAGTGCTTTCCTTCCTGCAAGAAGGGTTGGAGCGCAGGCTGTCGCCCTCCACCCTTAAGGTTTACGTCACGGCCATTGCCGCTTCTCATGAAGCAGTGGAAGGTAAGTTCTTAGGGAAGCACGACCTGGTCATCAGGTTCCTGAGGGGAGCGAGGAGGCTGCATCCGCCTCGTCCTCCCCTCGTACCCTCTTGGGACCTCTCGGTAGTTTTAAGTGCTCTGCAGAGGCATCCCTTTGAGCCTTTGCAATCGGTAGAGTTAAAGTTTCTGTCCATGAAGACAGCACTCCTGGTTGCATTGGCCTCCATCAAGAGGGTGGGGGACCTGCACGCATTCTCCGTTGACGAAGCGTGCCTGGAGTTCGGGCCGGCTTACTCTCACGTGATCCTGAGACCCCGGCCTGGATATGTGCCCAAGGTTCCCACCACTCCCTTCCGGGACCAGGTGGTGAACCTGCAAGCGCTGCCCCTGGAGGAGGCAGACCCAGCCTTGGCACTGCTCTGTCCGGTACGTGCGCTCCGCACCTATGTCGACAGAACTCAGTGTTTCAGGACCTCAGACCAGCTCTTTGTCTGTTATGGGGGGAGCCAGAAGGGAAGGGCTCTCTCAAAGCAACGGCTGTCCCACTGGATAGTGGACGCCATTGCTTTGTCTTACCAGCAGCAAGGCCGTCCGTGCCCCTTGGTGTGACGGCCCATTCCACTCGGAGTGTGGCCTCCTCTTGGGCTTTAGCGCACGGCGCCTCGCTAACAGACATCTGCAGAGCTGCAGGCTGGGCGACACCCAACACCTTCGCCAGATTCTATAATCTGCGAATTGAGCCAGTGTCCTCTCACGTTCTCATTTCGGCCAGTTCTGGACCTGCTCAGGTGTCTTCGCTTGCTCGCCACTCCACTCCCCGGACTGGATAAGTGCGATATTTCCTCAGTTCTTCCATTGAAGTCTTGAGTCCTCCAGCACCGACGATGTGGGCACCACTGCTGTGGCTCTGGATGCTGGCTAGGTGCCTCCATGCGTACGATTCCCCCTGGTAACCGTCTCATGTGTATTATCCACTGTAAACCTCTCTGAGCATGTGTCTTCCCTTGGCAAGCCATCTGCCACCCCTGGAGTTGAAATCTTAGCAGCCACCTGCGGTTGGTGCTCCAGTGTCTCCATATGCGTTCCTACGTGGCCATATGAGTATTCTTAAGTCCTCCCTTCGGTAGGCATCTGGTAACATGTCCCTTCCGGAATATGTTTCCCAGTGTACCTTGGTAATCCTGTGTAACAAAGTAGAATCCCTAAAAAAAAAAAAAAAAGAGAGAGGAGGGGTTCAGACTTTCGCAGGGCACTGGAAGACAGCTTGAAGATGGCGTGATGGCACAGACCCCCAATCTCCGTCACTTCTGACGTAACTCGAAGTGACTACGAAAGGGAACGTCTCGGTTACGTATGTAACCCTCGTTCCCTGAGTAGGGAACGGAGACGTTACGTCTCCCTGCCACTTCTGCTGTATCGCTGGGTAGACGCCGAGTTCAGTCTTGGCTCCTCAGCGAAGACATACTGCGGTTGCGTTCACTTCCTCCTTTTATACTCACGGAGTAGGGAGGAGTACGCTATGCAAATTTCCGCAGTCCCAAGGCATTGCATGCCATTGGCTCGTTTTTAAATACTCGAAGAGGATTGGCTTTCTATGCGAAACCCCCAATCTCCGTCACTTCTGACGTAACGTCTCCGTTCCCTACTCAGGGAACGAGGGTTACATACGTAACCGAGACGTTTTTGCATATAGTGTCTTGCTTTAATTCACAAAATTATAAATAAAAAGCACAAACTCCCGATGTTCTGCAGGAACACACATTGTGTTAGAATGCTGACAGACTATTACAACAAATTTGTAAATGATTTCCTAGTGAAAAGCACATCTGAACCCCATTGACCAGCAAAATCAATCTGCCAAAGCACTTGACATGGCCACATATGCACATGACCTCATTTCAAGCGTTTAACACAAAGTGTTTCCATACTTCGGATAACTTGGATCATCCCCTTTTTCCCACTGAAGCTCACTCTAAACACTGCTTTCAAATGCATTTCCCCTAAAGTGCAGTCATTAGTTACGTTTACATGGACACAATCGGAATAGGATTGATGAATCCGATCACAGTGTTTACATGAATGATAAATAAAGTAATCGGGTTAAAGTGCGCGTTTATATGTCACAAGATTCAAATCGGAATAGATTTTTTGACATGCACACACTGCACGAATATACCACTGGTCGCGCATAACTATTCTCCACTATTGGTTCTTTATTTGTTTTAAACAACAGACTCAAAGGAGTAGTTCACTTTTGAAAAAACATTTGCTGATAATTTACTCACCCCCATGTCATCCAAGATATCCATGTCTTTCTTTCTTCAGTGGAAAAGAAATTAAGGTTTTTGATGAAAACATTCCAGGATTTTTCTCCATATAATGGACTTCAATGGGAACCAAACGGTTCAAGGTCCAAAAGACACTTTCAGTGCAAACTGTTCAAAGGGCTTTAAATGATTCCAGACAATGAATAAGGGTCTTATCAAGCAAAACGATCACTCATTTAATAAATAAAATAACAAAGTTTAAGTTTTATAAGCTCAAATGGTCGCCTTGCTCTGTTCTGAGATGCACGTTCGTGACTCTCCTGTTCGAACTCGTCCATCAAAATGAACAAATCTTTTTCCGAGTCAATTAGTTCGTTTCAGTCGTTAAATGAACCAAATGAATCATAAAAAAGATTCGTTCATTTTGATGAACGAGTCACGAACGTGCATCGCAGTACAGAGCAAGGCGAGCATTTGAGCTTATTTAAAAAATAAATAAAAAAGTTTAAGTTTTATGAATGATCGTTTCGCTTCATAAGACCCCGTATTCATCGTCTGGAATCGTTTAAAGCCCTTTGAACATTTTGCACTTTGCACTGAAAGTGTCTTTTGGACCAGTAAAGTCCATTATATGGAGAAAAATGCTGGAATGTTTTCATCAAAAACCTTAATTTCCTTTCGACTGAAGAAAGAAAGACATGGACATCTTGGATGACATGGGGGTGAGTAAATTATCAGCAAAAGATGTTTTAAAAGTGAACTACTCCTTTAATATTTATCCATCTCTGGTCGTGATTTGGAGACGATGAGCATGAACCGTTTTGCCGTGCTGCTTCTATTTATCACGCATTAAAACCCTGCGCCCAAAAGTCCTGCTTCAATTCACAGACACTGAGTGAAATGAGAATTTTTTAATAACGAAACACTCATTTATATGACACTTTATCCAACAGGAAGAACAGCTCGTTCCGTGCGTCATACGTCATTACGCTATTGCAACGTCATTGCACATGCGCAGTCCTTTTAGTTTTCAATCCGATTGAAGTGTTTATATGTTCTCTCGATCGGATTACAAAAGGAGTAAACCACCCCTTTCAATCAGATCGAAATTCCAGTCGGATCGAGCTCAATCGGATCGATTAAAGCTACAATATGTAGCTTTTTTGGCCACAAGAGGGCGCAGTTTCCAACAATAACAAAGGCATAACTTATGTTTATGAGCTGAATGATGGGACTTGCTGTCAAGCTGATGGATCTAATCATGTTTATGGATTAGTGAAAACACGTTTTTTAACATTACAGTGGTATGAAGCAGGTCGCGATTTCTAATAAGAGACATATCTCACATGCGAGTCCCGCGGATATAAAAGAATAACGAAATTTTATCCTATTGAACTACACGCAAGTGCTGGATAACTCACACAGGTCAGTTTATTAGATGAATTAAACTTGTGAGGGAAACGCAGCACTGTTCCACTTGCTATAACGTTACACCATCACACAAAACGGCATTTAAATGTGTTTTGAAAGTTAAATTAGTCACGGACGCTAGCTCTCTGTCGAGTGGAAGTCAGTCTCGGCATCTCAAAAACATCACTCTGATATTGATTCTCATTTTAGTTCTCCTTGTTTGTCCCAAAGTCTATGTTTGAACGAAACAAGAACTGGGTGCCGCTAAACGTTACGCACTACGCAGTTTTCCATGTCTGACGCCAAGGTTACGCCATGGCTAAAGGCCAATTTATACTTCTGCGTCGAGGGTACGCCGTAGTGTACGGCGTTGGCGTTGTGAGCATTTATACTTTTGCGTTCAGGTATTGGTTGCTCTGCAGTACTGCTCCGAAATGCTAGTTGGCGGCGGAGGGTTTCAATGTTCCACTGTGTTTAGATTCCTCACGGCTAGGTTACTACAAGCAATAGCGACTGAAAGACAGCTGATAATGTTGGAGTTGGAGCTTATTGAGGTGGAAAAACAGTTCACTTTAGTGAAATTACTAAAACTGAAAGGCAGAAATGAGAGAAGACGTCGGAGGAGATGGTCCGTGTGGAAATCATAGATAGTGGTGGAAATGCGTGAGAAGGTACGTGCGGAAATTCATAGGAGGAAATGCGATGCTACCAAGCCGACCAATCACCGATCTTGCGGTCCGCGTCGTCACGACGTGTGGTTACATTTTTGAAGAGGTGCGCGTCAGGCGACGGCGAAGGGTACGCGGTATGGGACGCGTCTGTGCGTATGCTACGCCGTACCTACTGCCCGCACCCTACGCAGAAGTATAAATTGGCCTTAAGGCAGCACGAGCAGAAACCGAGGATAGCACGGATATTGCGTCATTGACAGGCGACATTTTTTTTTCCAGTACGACCACTTATTTAAAATTGGAATTTCTCTGAAATAAAAGAACTTTGGAGACTTTTGGGATATTGTAAGTACACAACTGCAGGAAATATATCACACTGTGCAAGTGATTTTTGGATATTTTACCACAAAATTCTTACATATTGGACCTTCGAGGTGTTTACATGAAGGTTTTTAAGTCCGCTTGAGCCGTCAATCCGACTATAAGGATCCAAGTAAACGCAGCTACTGATTCTGCCTACTTTCAAGAAGTTATCGCAGCCCAAATTGTAAAAAGAGAAAATGTGTGCTCACTAAATTTCCATAACACATTAAACTAAATTTAATTGAGCAAAATATATGCCTGCAACCATGCTCTAATAAGTGGCATCTTAACATGTTACACAGCCTAACAACCTTGTTTATATATGCTAGAATTACTAATAAACTGTCAACTCTAATTCAGTGTTTATTGGGGTTTTTGAGAGAACTAGATCAAACAAAGAATAAGCGCTTTGCCAACATCAACAGTAA
The DNA here is from genome assembly GCF_988280905.1 of Pimephales promelas. Classification (NCBI taxonomy): domain Eukaryota; kingdom Metazoa; phylum Chordata; class Actinopteri; order Cypriniformes; family Leuciscidae; genus Pimephales; species Pimephales promelas. The sequence continues at coordinate 4,207,086 of NC_142783.1, read as the reverse complement.
TAATTTGCTCCAAAGCTGTTGGGGATGATTCAAACAAAAGCTAAAGAACATCAAAGTCTGCAGCATTAATATCATTTTTATCCTTCAGAGAGTTGGCTTCACTTCACATATCATCTCTTGTGAACTAAGAACGCGCCAGGTTATAACAATATATCTGAGGTAATTTGAGCCAAAAACACGGGCAGATTGTTTCACGGTTTTCACCCATGACCAGTTGTCCTGGACTGAATGTGCTTTAATGTCTTGGCAATCTATGTTAAAATGTCAACTACTATTAGCATTTCAAATTTAAAACAGTCATTCGAGGTTTGTGAGGAAAAAATCTTTGGCATTCTCTCTTTACAAGGATAACATTATCTCTCAGACTTCATACAAAAAGCATTAGTCTTAGTTAAAGCAATCCTCTCCAGCTATGAAACAAAAACACTCTCAATGAGCTCAATGAGATCAACTCCAACGTGATCTGGCAATGTTCTCGACAGACAAAATACCTCGCCCCCCCTTCCCCCACCAACAAGCTCGAAGCACAGGGTCCCCTTCCAGTGAGAAATCACGAATCACACCGCAGTGACCAGCCTTTGTCCAAGGCATAAATGGTCCCAGAAAATTCCTGATGGGTTACGGCATTGTGACTCACAGCAGTAGGAATTGTTTTCTTGGCATGTTTTGCCTGCTCACCCGTCAAAGAGCTGCCTCCTGGTGGAGTCTATGGCCCTGTTTATGCTCCGAATGGCCTCTTCAAGGGACGTCGAGACAAATGGATCACCCTCCCTGCTCACCTGTGGGACTACAATCACACAAGCATCACCATAAATAAAAGCTTGGAGTTTAGAGACAATTATAATCTGCACATGGGATAGGAAAACGGAACAGAAACTCCATAATTATGGCATAAAATAATTGACAGTGACATCTAAAGATGCTTTATGAAGCTCTATTGGCTGTCAATAGAATAAAAACGTAACTGAATTAATAGCATGATATGCCAATTAATTAATTCATCAACTCAAATGAATCACACATCAAATATTTGCTGAGAAAAGGCTCCAATTCACCTTTGGCTAAGCCCCGCCCCCCTTACCCAGACAGCAAACTGACATTGAATCAACGTGGAAACGACGTCTCTCATGACATTGAAACAACGTTGATTTTGGTCATCCAATTAACGTTGAACCAACGTCAGACGCGGCATTCTTCAAAGCTAAATGAAAATCGAAAATTGGTTTGCTTTCATAACGTTGAAACAACGCGTTGATTTCAAGTTGATTTTCCGTTAGTTTTGAAAGAATGACGCATCTGACGTTGGTTCAACGTTAATTCGATGAGCAAAACAATGTCAGATCAACGTTGTTTCGATGTCATATTTCCACGTTGATTCAATGTCAGTTTGCTATCTGGGTAGTTACTGTTGCTACATCCGTCAAACTTCATCTGCGCTCTGCATGGCTTTATGCTGTGACAGCTCTTCCTGCTGAAATGTTATCAAACTTTTATAAAGCAGCAAATAAAGTGTCCGATAGAAGTAGGCAAAAGGGGCTGCAATATGCGTTCGAAGGCTATATATTCAAGACATAATTACAGGTGAAACGCAAGAAACAAACAACGTATCCAACATAGAGGCAAAAGCGTAACGTTACCGGTCACAGTCAAAAAAATAATCCCCACATTTCCTACTAATCGAGACGGACGCTGGGACTAACAATATCAGGGAGCAACACTGGGTAGGTCTCTATTCACTTCTATAATCGGTATTACAAAGCGAACAGATTACATGAGTATAACGTTGTATTTATTAGCAGCGTGTGCTAGTGTATCAACAACGGTATGAGAACCGAAATCATAACCTAAAACTTTATAAAACGGTCTAACTAGTATAACTTCACACTCACAGAAAGGTTAGAAGTCAAAAAAAGATGTGCTTGTTGATCTTTGCGGGGTTTAGCTGACTGAGGACGTCCACAGGATTTTGACACTTGTCAGGATTTGGGCAGTGGTGGAATGTAACGAAGTACAAATACTTCGTTACTTTAATTAAGTACATTTTTCACGTATCTTTACTTTACTTAAGTACATTTTTCACGTATGTTTACTTTACTTAAGTGGAATAAATAGTGCCTACTTTTTACTTTTACTTCATTAAATTTTGCCGCAATTATTATACTTTCTACTCCACTACATTTCTACAACTTCTGTTATATTTTCATTACATTTTCTGATCAGTTTTTCCCCTGCCAAAACGTAATCTGACCGTCCGTTCGTTACACGTTTGTCTCACCAGTGACGTTTGGTTGCCATAGATACATCAACTAAATGCGTCTCGCACGCAGTGTGTTTATCGTGCAATTTATACGCGAAAATTTGTGCATAGGAAACACACTGTGTGTAATATACAGTACGTTTGGTTAGGATTATGGCAAGCCAAGAGGTTCAGAATTACACCATAAATTAATCGTGTTTACTGCCAAACATAGTTATTAACATACAGTAAGGATAGGCATGCTTTATATTGGCTAATTGCAAGCTTGTTTCAGAAAAAATGACAATTTTTTTTTTCCATAATTATTGAACATCATTATAGGAGTATTAGGTTGAATGAGTTAGAATTAAATGTTTTATTAATCATTAGAAAATAGTCATTAAGAGAATCAATTGTTATGCAAGTACTTTTACTTTTAATACTTAAAGTACATTTAAAATCAGGTACTTTTTACTTTTTACTTAAGTATGGTTGTCATTGTGTTACTTCTACTTTTACTAGAGTAAATATTTATCTGGTTATTTGTACTTTTACTTAAGTACTGAGATTCAGTACTTCCTCCACCACTGGTTTTGGGAAGGGAAAAAAACGGACACCCCCCTCCAACCTCTCTGGGAAACGCGCATCTGTGTTACAAATGCCCGAGGCACAACGTTTAACCATATTTTGGACAAAACTACGACGGTAATAGCCTGCCGAGACCAAAAATATGAGACGCCTGTGTTGAAAGTCAATGGAGCGCTGTGAAAAAGTGCCTGCGCTTGGATTGGTCAATCTACATTCTAGGGCGTGGCTTAGCCAAATGTGAATTGAAGAAAGTCAATACATAAGGTGACAGATGAGTAAATAAACATTACAACAAGTGGCTTTAGAAGTCAATATATTACTGATTTACAGTCAATCGAATTTGTCAATCTGGTAAACTTCCACACAGGATACGTTCTTGTATTGTGACTGCAGTATCTGTCAGGTTAAAAGTTGTTCAGTCACGACAACTCTCAGACTACTTTTAGCATGTTAATATTTATGAGAAAGTTGGATTGCCAGTATGGTGAGGTCTTGGCGTAATTGATCTGCTGAGAAAAAAATTGAAGAATGAACCTTGAACCTAATCAAACCAAAACGAAGTTTGGAGTTTGAAACAGCTTTCCGGAAAAGTTCGCACTGGCTTTTAGACACCTTCAAACTATCTCTGGTCCGCGGCGATTAGGTATTAGCTGGATGTGGCTTAGAGGCTTCACCTTCTTCAACATGGAAATCTTCTCCAACTCATTTCTTCTGTTCAGTCCGTCAAGGTCATGCACGAGTAAAAACATGAACACACAGGAGAGCTGCTGTATACATGAAAATACTTTAGAAAATGAAGTTGTAATTCTAATTGAAAGCAGCTGACACTATTTACTGACCTACTAAATTCTACGCCCCTGCCTCCAAGTGAATAACAAAAAATAACTTCACTGTGAGAATACTGGCGCCTTAAAGACTCCCGTAGCAGATCTAGGCAGGTGGAGCTGGGGAGGTGGAGGACGTCAGGCATAGTCTGATAGGACGCTGTAGAGATAGCGTACAACGAACACTGAACCAGACTTTTAAAATGTTGAGAAAGTAATCTCATTGGCTGTAAAAGTAGCAAAGGTCGATCAGTTTGTGCTGTGTAGTATACCATTTGAACAATAGCAAAATACAGGTGTGTCAGCAGAGTCCATGGCAACTAGACGAGCTCAGAGACAGACCCGATTGAAGATCTCGTTGACTAGACGGTCCTCAGACAAGTCCTCCACACAGACTCTAGAGCCAGCTTCAACTCACCCCCTCCCACCAAATAATGGCGTAACGTATCCCAATCTTCAGGCAGAAGCAACTGGACGAAATATCTAAAGGGTTTCAATCCACAATCTGAACTTTAATGCATCCATTCTGTCACTGATTGGAGTTTGGGTTCCTTGGCACTGTCACCTTTTGGCTTGCATAGTTTGGGACATTTAATATTCTGCAGTATTATTGACTCAAAAGTATTATGGGGTGGCAGTGGCTCAGTGGTTCATGTAGGTTTGTCTACAAACCAGAAGGTAGGTGGTTCAATCCCCGGTTCCACCTGACCAAGTGTCGAGGTGTCCGTGAGCAAGTCACCGAACCCAAGCTGCTCCCGACGACCTGGATGGCGCCTTGCATGGCTGACACCGCCGCCGGTGTGTGAACGAGTGAGTGAATGGGTGAATTTGAGGCAAAATGTAAAGCGCTTGGGTGGCCATTGGCTATAAATGCAGTCTATTGACCATTTATTGACTTGACAGATGGATGATGACATCAGTGCTTTCCAGAGGTGGGGGACTCGAGTCACATGACTTGACTCGAGTCACAATTTTCAGGACTTGTGACTTGCTTGATTAAAGTACAAAAATGACTTGACTTGACTTTGACTTGAGAACAAGTTACTTGAGACTTGACTTGACTTGAAGTGGAAGACTCGACAATGACTTGAACATATAATAAACAAACAGCAATACAGTTAATTAAAATATATATATATTGTGACGTCAGCATCACTATATCGGCATCTGTGCCTTTAACGCTGCTCAATTCAAACCGCGCCAAACGGAAGTTCCGGGAGTCTCACGCATATTGATAGCGTCTCCCTGATGCCCGCAAATGAGTTAAAATCTCCCGGAATCTAGAGCGAGATACTGCGCGTATAACATACATAGCGTGCGGCGTGTGCACGGCAGAGATATGGGAAGCCAAACAAACCAAAAGTGGGACGAGACAGCGGGGCTTTGCCGATTCGTCAGCGCAGCGCGGACGTGTTTCCTAGCGACACTCAATAGTCAGCGCTGCACTGACCAATTTAAAGCAACGCAAACCATATGCTACATACTACATGCAAATAAATGTACAATAAAGAAACCCCTCCTTCCTTACAAAGAATTGTTCTCTACTGAAGTTTAGCAGTTAATTATGGAGAATTCCATAATTAAAACAATCATTTGTTAATATTTATGTAAATGTAATATATAATATACATAATATTATTTAATATGTAATATTTATTAAATATAAAATATGTTAATATAACATATTACCATTTTTATATTTATTAACACATTTTATATCCCCTCCCTAACATTACATTCATTGAGATATACCTCCCTGAAATTAATTCTTGTAGGTTGGGATGTCTGTATATGCAGCATAGATATACACGACTGTGCAGCTGCAAATGCGTTTTACATATAGGTTTCAGTAAATCGAGGAAAAGGAGTTTCCGAAGACATTTGTTGGCTATGATAAGAAAAACTACTAAATTTAAAAAAAAAATTGCATTTTATATTCTCATACATTTCATACATTTTAGATTTTATATTTTACATTTATATAAGATATAAGATATTACATTTTAGATTTCATACATTTTAGACCGTTTCAATTAATTTGAATTAGACAGATTGGATTATACATCTTAGAATCGATACATCTTAGACTCTGAACGTTTTGTGTAAACAACACAATTTTATTTTATTTTCAGATATTAATGTAGCACAGATATGCATATGATTAATATAGCAAATGTATATTAAATAAGATACATAATATATGTATAAAAGTTCATCTTTTCTGTGCAAAAATAAATATGTATCGAAAAAATTTACCTCTATTTATTTTAGTAGAGTGACTTGACTTTACTTGAAACTAATCAGGACTTGACTTGACTTGCTTGATTTATCTGAACTGCGACTTGAGACTTGACTCGAGACTTGATGGTTAAGACTTGAGACTTGCTTGGACTTGACCATGTGTGACTTGTCCCCACCTCTGGTGCTTTCTGCAAATGTCTGAAACACCTGTACATTTGACAAATATTGCATCTAATCTATTTACATTTACATTTATTCATTTAGCTGATGCTTTTATCCAAAGCGACTTACAATTGCTATACTATATGTCAGAGGTCGCATGCCGCTGGAGCTACTAGGGGTTAAGTGTCTTGCACAGGGACACATTGGTGTCTCACAGTGGTTTCAAACCCGGGTCTCTCACGCCAAAGGCATATCATCCACTGCGCCATCACCACCCCTATATGCAAACTTATATGATATATATATGATCTATATCGTATATTTTACATATATATATAACATATATGATTATATGATCAACCCCTATATGATCTACTTCATCTGTGATAAAACACACAAAATACTCCATTTGAACTCAGCCCCGTCTACATTTGGCACATCTTGCCGATTGGTTAAAACAAGTCAGAGCCATCCCTTACATGTCAAGGATTGCGGCAGTCTAGATTTTCATTCAATTTTAAAAAAATAAGTCAAGACCCCTGAACTCATTTTGTTATGTTCCATCCCGTTATTTTTTGAATGCAAAAAAACATCATACCTACTGGCAGTCGATCAGAAATGTGCTCTTCAATGGTAAATCACCAAACAACTAAATCCTCAATATGGAATGAACTTTATTTTTGTCACTCGGTCACAAGTACCACCATCAACCTGTCCATACAAACATATATACGATATGACAAGGGGGTAGACAGGACAGGAAGACAGGGAATTGAGGAATATACAGCATGACATGAGGAGAGGTGAGGAGAAAAAGGCAACCCCCAGACTATGCTCCTGTAAGGAGTGCAGTGTGGGAACCGGAAAAAAAAAAAAAAAAAAACACCTCAGCAACATTAGCACAATCAGTACATTCTACAACATGAACAAAACACAGGCAAGCAGCCATCCGGTCCTGCAGCCATTCTCAGACTGGGGGTACAAAGCGGCGAAGGCAAGGGATGGGTTGTGGGGCGGGTGATAGCCCAGATAGCAAACTGACATTGAATCAACGTGGAAATATGACATCGAAACAACGTTGATCTGACATTGTTTTGCTCATCGAATTAACGTTGAACCAACGTCAGACGCGTCATTCTTTCAAAACTAACGGAAAATCAACTTGAAATCAACGCGTTGTTTCAACGTTATGAAAGCAAACCAATTTTCGATTTCATTTAGCTTTGAAGAATGCCGCGTCTGACGTTGGTTCAACGTTAATTCGATGAGCAAATCAACGTTGTTTCAATGTCATGAGAGACGTCGTTTCCACGTTGATTCAATGTCAGTTTGCTATCTGGGAGCATATCTGTATACTAGTGTTGTCACGGTACCAAAATTTCAGTATTCGGTACCGATACCAGTTAAAATTCACGGTTCTCGGTACCAATTTCGGTACCAAAGCTTAGTTTAAATTTACATATATTTAAGTGTTTATCACGGTTACAAGTATGGAAACTGTACATTCGTATTATAAACAAAAGATTAGATAAAATGACCTAAAATAAACAATAGTATACACTAACACATTTTTAAAGTTGTTTGTAAAGTTTTAATCCATTATTTATTTAATGCACAATGAATTAAGTGAACAAACATGAACAATCAGGTGTTTGTAATAAATAACATTTTCAAACATTAATGTTGTAAAAATATATTGTTCACTCAATGTGTTGATAACTAAGTAATGTTTATGAATGGTATCTTTGTAGCATTACCATAAAACATGTTTTATTTGACTTGACTGTCCTTTTATTAATCTAAAACTGCATTCATATTTAATTTTAAAAAGGCTTTTTAAACCTGCTGAGTTATAAAGGCAAGAATACGCCTAGAACTGGCATTGACATTAAATGATAATACTAATACCAGTAGTACTCTGGTGTTGGGTGGATACTACTGTGCTCATGTACTCGTAAAACTACCCCGAAAGCACTTTAGAGGCCGTTCACATGCCGCGCGTATTTTTTAATTATATTTTTGCGCGTGCTTATTCTTTCCAAAGCGCTTGCTCTCACGCGGCGTCTGTCGTTGCTATGCAACGCCAACGAGTTTTTATTAGGAGCGCGCTTGAATCACGCCTATATTTGAAATTGCGAATTTGCATGTAATCGGCCTCTTATGGCGACGTGACATTAACCTAATCCAAAATATTTCCATATGTGGCTCTTTCCTCCTTTCGTGTCAACAAGTGGATTCAGAGAGAGAGAGCCATATCAGCGTTATGAAGAGGACGCAACTGTGCACGTTTCAGACATCGCGTCTAGAACAGAACTGGATTAACCTGGTACTCGGTACCTAGAAAAGCTGGTACCGTAACATTTTTTTTTTTTAGTACCGACTTGGTACCGAAGTACCGAGTTTTTTGACAACACTACTGTATACATGTGTAAAATGTGGTTATGGCCTTCAGTTCTTACCTTGGACTGTTAGCACCATGCTAGATGTTGAATATCCAATCGAGTTGCGGGCTACACACTCGTATCGGCCCCCATCGCCGAGCCCCACGTCACGCACTTCAAGATAGCCATCTGGATTTATATTAAACTTCCCACTCTCTGTAATCTGGACTCCATCCTGTAGACCAGGACCAAAGATTGTTTCAATGAGTCTGGTTACAAAGTCAGAATAGTCCCATTGGGACCAAAGTGGCAGAAATGGCTGGATGACCAGTTGTTGGGGAATGTGGCAGCCAATGGATCTAACCTTGCTCCATGTGATGATAGGTGTGGGCTCACCCTGAGCGCTGCACGGAATCTGGACATCTGATCCAGACTCCACAGTCAAATCCCTTGGAGCACTTGTGAAAACAGGCGTTACTGATGACGTAAAAACACATGTTAATGATTACAGCGTGCAGCCAGAAACACAGCTGCATCCATCATGAGCATGATGTACAACATGAAACGATCATGCACGGGTCATACGTGGAGTTCTTGGCGATTGCAAAGGCTCTGTAATTATAAAGTCAAAGAAAGGGCAAGAGGCATATGTGAGTCTTCAAGGTCAATGTGGATTGGTTTGTTTAAAGAGCTTTATCATTTTAACCCCCAACGCTATGAGTTGGGTCATGTGATCCCCGGAGGAGACTTTAACAAAGTCATGACGTGCTAAAATGACTCTCTCTGCTTAAAAGAACTGTCATTTTATCAACATTTACACACCCTCATGTTGTTTTCTTTCATTCAGGACACAAAATAAGATTTAAAGGAGTAGTTCACTTTTAAAAAATAAACTTTTGCTGATAATTTACTCACCCCCATGTCATCCAAGATGTCCATGTCTTTCTTTCTTCAGTCAAAAAGAAATTAAGGTTTTTGATGAAAACATTCCAGGATTTTCTCCATATAATGGACTTCAATGGGACCCAAACGGTTCAAGGTCCAAATGAGAGTTTCAGTGCAGTTTCAAAGGGCTTTAAACGACACCAGACGATGAATAAGGGTCAGTCATTTCAAATATAAATAAAAAGTTGAAGTTTTATAAGCACGAATGCTCACCTTGCTCTTTTCTGTGATGCGCGTTCGTGACTCTCCCGTTCAAACTCGTTCATCAAAATGAAGAAATCTTTTTACGAGTCAATTCAATCGTTTTGTTCGTTGAATGAACCAAATGACTCGGAAAAAGATTTGTTCATTTTAATGAACGAGTTCGAACAGGAGAGCAAACGCGCATCACAGAACAGAGCAAGGCGAGCGTTTGTGCTTATAAAACGTAAACTTTTTTATTTTTTATATTTCGCTTGACAAGATGGTGTCGTTTAAAGCCCTTTGAAGCTGCACTGAAACTCGTTTGGCTCCCAATGAAGCCCATTCTATGGAGAAAATCCTGGAACGTATTCATCAAAAACCTTCATTTCTTTTCGACTGAAGAAAGAAAGACGTGGACATCTTGGATGACATGGGGGCGAGTAAATTACCAGCATTTTTTTTTTTCAAAAGTGAACTACTCCTTTAACATATACCCCTCCAAAAGAGCTCTTAAAACTTGTTCAGTTTCAAAGGGCTTTAAACGACACCAGACGATGAATAAGGGTCTTATCAAGCGAAACGATCGCTCATTTCAAATATAAATAAATAAAATTTAAGTTTTATAAGCACAAATGCTCGCCTTGCTCTTTTCTGTGATGCGCATTCGTGACTCTACTGTTCAAACTCGTTCATCAAAATGAACAAATCTTTGAATGAACCAAATGACTCGGAAAAAGATTTGTTCATTTTAATTAAAGAGTTCGAACAGGAGAGTCACAAACGCGCATCACAGACAAAAAAGAGCAAGGTGAGTGTTTGCGTTTATAAAACTTAAAAGGAGAAAAATCCTGGTATGTTTTCATCAAAAACCTTCACTTCTTTTCGACTGAAGAAAGAAAGACGTGGGCATCTTGAACGACATGGGGGTGAGTAAATTATCAACAATTTCTTTTCAAAAGTGAACTACACCTTTAACATATACCCCCCAAAAGAGCTCTTCACACTTGTTTTCATTTAGAAATGGCACTTTTTGACATGCATTATTGGTTCTCCTCACATGACCAATTGTGATACTCAAATGATATTTGAGAGCAGTGAGGATGGTTTCAAAAGACTTGTCGTATGAGTTGAATGGACTACTTTTATGAAAGCTTTACCTATTTTGCAGAATCAGAACCTGTTTTCACTGTATGGAAGAAAGCAGCTTAGACATTCTCCCCAATATACAGGTTTGCGACGGCATATGTAAATGATATAACTCACTGGTGACCGATTCCTTTGGTGAACCTTAATTTATTCTGTGCTCACTCTTTCTACAGCTGTTCGAACTAGAAGTATTTCTCACAACTCTCTCAACTCTCCCCATTTCTTCAGATACTTCCCGTAAGCCTGTTCTAAATAAAAGCGCCCATGAGCCAAACCTGTGCCTTGGTTTTTAAGTAAATACAGGCGGTTGTTATGCAGTGTGTTAACAACCATTACTACATGGAAAACATCTTGCCATGTGGGAATTTCAAAGCTGCATGCTTTCCTGGCTATTCCACAAGTCTGTAATAAAGCTTAAGAGGTGGTTTCAAGGCACTTACATGAAGGGACCTGGTCTTACGTCTGTCATTGAGACTTTACGGGCTATTGTTGTTCTAATTGCAGGCTTTGCTTGTGAGTAAATGACAAATTAGTTTATGGAGCCAGCCCTCTTTCCCTCCTGTTAATAACCATGTCTAGTCTTGTTCCACAGGATGGTTGAATCAGGAATGAACAGTGTTAGTTTGTGCTGTACCGAAGTGGGCAGCACTTTTAGCCATGCACTAAGAAACATGGAGTAATGTGAAAATATATGAGAAGGCTGTGCTCCTACGCTTAAAGGAGTAGTTCACTTAAAAAAAAAAAACAAAAAAAAAAAAAAAAACTTTTGCTGAAAATTTACTCACACCCATGTCATCCAAGATGTCCATGTCTTTCTTTCTTCAGTCGAAAAGAAATTAAGGTTTTTGATGAAAACATTCCAGGATTTTTCTCCATATAATGGACTTCAATGGGGTCCAAACGGTTCAAGGTCCAAATGAGAGTTTCAGTGCAGCTTCAAAGGGCTTTAAACGACACCAGACAATGAATAAGGGTCTTATCAAGCGAAACGATTTTGTTTGTTGAATGAACCAAATGTCACGAAAAAAAGATTCGTTCATTTTGCTACAGTAAACGAATTCAAACAGGTGAGGCACAAACGTGCATCACAGACCAGAGGATTTGAGCTTATAAAACTTAAACTTTTTTTTTTAAATGACAGATCATTTCACTTGATAAGACCCTTATTCATCGTCTGGTGTCGTTTAAAGCCCTTTGAAGCTGCACTGAAACTCTCGTTTGGACCTTGAACCGTTTGGACCCCATTGAAGTCCATTATATGGAGAAAATCCTGGAATGTTTTCATCAAAAACCTTAATTTCTTTTCAACTGAAGAAAAAATGACATGGAAATCTTGGATGACATGGGGGTGAGTAAATTATCAGCAATTTTTTTTTTTTTTTTTTTTTTAAGTGAACTACTCCTTTAACTTGTTTAATTTTGAAGATATGTTATAATATTGATTTGACTATATTTTGATTCATTTGTAAGGTTACTATCACCATCTAAAACAAAATTTGAACAAAGTAAAACTAAAATATCTTTTGTTACTTGAAATGGAAAAAAGGTCACTGAAATTATATATATATATATATATATATATATATATATATATATATATATATATATATGAAGAGTTCAGATGCAAAAGCCTCTAAGTGCCATTTGAAATTTTCTTCTAGAATGATCATTTTTATCAAGCTTGTATATTTAAGTTCAGTGATTTCACTTAAATGGCAATGATAATTACCTATTAATTGTTATTTAAGTGAAATTACTGAACTTAAATATACAAGTTTGACAAAAATCATCATTAAAGAAGAAAATTTCAAATGGCATTTAGAGGCTTTTGCATCTGAACTCTTCATATATATACTCTATATATAAAAACATTCAGCTAGTCGCTAAAGCAACATTGCTCATTTCAATTTAAAAGTAAAGTAAAAAGTAAAATTATAAATAATAAATAAATCAAAAACACAAAAACACAACAAAATCATTCAAACTAAAATTAAAATAACAAAATATAAAATCTAATTCAAAATATTAACTAAAACTATAACAGTATATTGATGACGCAAAAATTATACTGGTCTTTTGTTTTTAACTCAAGCGTTTAATAGTGTGAAGTATTTGCACTGATGAATAATCGAATCTTCTTATTTCATGTTCCAAAAAAAAAAAAAAAAAAAATCTTAATTTGGAAAGTATTTAATTCACTGGATTATTCAATTGGGCATAATCACAGTGCAGTTTTGACTATTATTTTGAAATATATACAGTAATCATGAACAGAATTGCTCAAGCCGTGATATATTTTTAGGCATGCTACCGACCTCTAATTTAACTTGATGAAATAATGGATGTCAGGATGAATTCTGTGTTGAGATGAGGGTCTCACCGGCTTGTAGGATGTTGAGATGAACAGATGCTCTGGCAGTGCCAACAGGACTGACCGCCTGGCATTCATACTGGGCCTGGTCATGGAGGGCCACGCGGCTGATCCGCAAGCTGCCCGTCGAGAGAACAACGTGTCGTCTGTCATTAGGCAGGGCGCTGCCTATGGTAAGAGAACAGAGTTTTAGTAATTTTTTTTTTCCTGTCTGAAAACAAACTTTATAAATAGTTAATGCACTCACAGACAATTCAGTAATATTTAAATGTGTCCTTGTAACCTTTAAAAGGAACATTCCAATCAAATCAAATGCTGTTGACTCATCTCTCAGTTTGTGAAAACAAACAAAAATCATGTTTACAGCTCATGCAACAGTGTAGCGCTAGAACGCCGTTTATCCAATCATAATTTCACTATCAGACCATCGTGAAAAAGAAGAGCGCTTAAAGGGATAGTTCACTTTGAAATTAATTTTTGTTATGTTTTAGCTTACCTAGATGTAGGTGTCTTTGTTTCCACGGTATTTTCAATTTTGGTAGTTTTAGGTCAAACCGTTCTTGTCTATCAGTCTTATAATGGAGGTCTATGGTCACCACCTCAAAGAGCATGCACAGAGAAGTCCAAATTAAACATGATTTAATGACTCGTAAATGTAAGTACACATTGATGGCTCAAGACACGAAACGAGCGGTTTGTGTGAGAAAACGAACAGTATTCATATAGTTTTTACCTCTTGTAACCCTCTTGTAAATCACTTGGACGTGGCTGTGGTTACAAGAGGTAAAAACGATAAAAATACTGTTCGTTTTCTCACACAAACTGCTCGTTTCGTGTCTTAGGCCATCAATGTTTACTTACATTTCTAAGTCATTAAATCATGTTTAATCTGGAGTTCTCTGTGCATGCTCTTTGAGGTGGTCCATTTTTATGACATGCTTTAAAGTTGACGTGTTGACTAACAATGCCTGATTATAATTATAAATGTATTGATAAATGTTTGATATTGTTTAAAGATAGTATTTCTTAAATGTACTAAATTGCATCTTCATCACAAATGTGTAAGTACAAATATATTTAAATGACTTTAGTTTAACAACATTTAAAAATATTTATATTTTTTAAGATTATTATTAATATTATAAGTAGTGCTGCCAAACGATTCAAATATTTACAGTAATTGCGATTAATCGCATTAATGTCATAGTTAACTCGTGATTAATCTAACATTTTTATCAACTCTAAATGTCTCTTGATTTCTTTTTGTCCCATTATTTTTTTCTCATTTTAATGCTGTTATCAACATGGAAAAGTGGATCGGCTTGCTTTGTGCAAATGTTTTTATCGAAAACAACATTGGCATATACTGTGTTCAAATTCACAATAAAAAAATCTTGCACTTGGAGCAAATAATCTCTCACACAATGAAACACTGTCCATCAATAAAAGGGTGAAAGAAATACTGACGAGGTCCTGATATTGACGAGGGGGCGGAGAATTCACATCAGCTGTAAGTGTGTGTCTGTGATTGGCCATCAGCAAGAGGTATTTCAGACTGGACGTGCTGTGATGATGATAGCTCAGTTCACAACGACAAAACACACGGATCACTTTGGTCTCGTCAATGGAACCGTTTGCCAATTTTTTAAAAGTAAACTTTCCATCCAGAATCTTATTGGCATCCATTTCGGCGTCTTGCGCTCGTCATCCATTCAAAACGTAACGTATTTGGCCGGCTCGCAAGCCCAAACAAGTGTGTGCGGCGTGCCAGTTGTTTTGAGTCCGGTCTCCGTTTACGATTTGGTCGACGAAGGAACAAAACGTCCTCGCGCGGCACAAGCCATTGAAATGAATGGGTTTCAAAGCGCAGTGCCGCATATGTCGCGTCTTGTTGCAAAAGCAAGTGAAAAAAACTACAAAGTTTGTTGGGCCAAAAACACTGTTAATCACGCAATAAAAAAAATTTAAAAAATGACACCGTTAAAACGAGGGCTTGGAGCCAGAAGGGCGTAAGTGGCTTTTAACAAACTTTCCAGGAGAGACAAAACAAAATTTTGACCACGCTTCAATCATCTGTATTATTAACCTTAAAACACAAACATTGCAACCACAGGCATACCTACATGAAATGAGTATTTAAGTAAAAAATGTATGGCATGTTAACACAATGTATATGTTTTAAAACATTTTCAAAAAAACTAAAATTCAAATACGTCAGATACGCCTTTTTTTTGCTTTATTCAGTACAGTTTGATCTTAGATAGGTGTTTTTGGTACCATTGGATAGAGCTCATTGAGACCTTTATTTTGATATAAAGAACTCATATTCGCCCAAAATGCCACTTACGCCCCTCTGGCTCCAAGCCCTCGAAAATGAGTTTGCGTTAACGCCGTTAATAATCCGTTTAACTGACAGCCCTAATTATAAGACATTGCCTGCTGAACAGAAAATGTCAGTTGGAAAGTTTTTTACAAGATAAAACTTCTGACTAACAGTCAAGGAGGCATTATATGATCTTACCACCACGTGTCCATGCTATGACAGGCTGAGGGTAGCCACTGGCCTCGCAGGGAAAGTCGACTGTATGACCCTCCAGCACAGACTGGTCCTGAGGGGTCACTGTGAACTGAGGACGAGCTGAGGAGTGAAAGAAATGAGAATGAGCAAATATGACCATTATGTCTGGGTTTTTTAAAAATTTTTGATCAGAATACATTGACTAATTTTATTATTACCAGGTAAAAATATAGACATTACTAAAGAACTCGATGTTGCAACAGAAACTACTGTATCTCTCTCTCTTTTCCAGCACTTTAGACACAGTTGCTCCTTTGAACTTAAAGAAAATTAAGGAAAACAGTCCAACTCCGTGGTACGACTCGGAGAGAGCAGCCAGAAAAATGGAGCGCAGCTGGAAGAAAACAAAACTAGAGGTGTTTTGCATTTCGTGGAAAGAAAGCATTATTGCATACAGAAAGGTCTTTAAAACGGCTGGATTTTTTAACTCTCTTAGAATAAAACTAAACACAATCCTGGGTATTTATTTGATACAGTGGCTAAATTAACAAGAAATAAAGCTTCAGCTTCAGCTTCAGACATTTCCCGACAGCACAGCAGTAATGACTTTATGAACTTCTTTACTTACACGATTTATAATAGAATTATAACTATGCAAACGTCTGCTACAGTATCGCATCAGACACTGCATCGTAGTGTCGCTGAGGAAAAATTCAATTCATTCGTTGCTATAGGGCAGGAAGAATTGTCTAAACTTGTTAAATAATCTACAGTAAGTCAACAAACTGTATGTTAGACCCTATACCGACTAAGCTACTGAAAGAGATGCTTCCAATAATAGATCCTCTTCTTGATATAATTAATTAATCTTTGTCATGAGGTTACATAACAATAGGCTATTGTTTAAACCTCTAATTAAAAATTTCATCTCAAATCTACCCTTTCTGTCAAAGATACTAGAAAAAGCAGTATTCTCGCAGCTATATTCCTTTTTAGAAAGAAATGATATCTAGTCAGGATTTACACTGTATCACAGTACTGTTACAAATGATTTGCTCTTATCATCCGATCATGGTTGTATCTCGCTATTGGTGTTACTTGATCTTAGTGCTGCATTTGATACCATCGACCACATCATTCTTTTGTATGGACTGGAAAATTAGCATTAGTGGCATTTGTGGAATTGCATTGGCATGGTTCAAATCATACTTATCTGGCCGTTATCAGTAAATGAAGAGATGTCTTATCGATCACAAGTTCTGTATGGTGTACCGCAAGGCTCAGTACTAGGACCGTTGCTTTTCACCATGTACATGCTACCCTAAGGAGCAGTGTTGTGCAAGTTACTTCCAAACTGTAATACATTAGGTATTACTTGTTACTGTTATTTAAAAGTAATTCATTACCTTACAATATTACTGTCCCAGAATTGTAATGCGTTACATTACTCATGTATTACTTTTGAGTTACTTTCACCAAAATAACTAAGTAGAACTTAACTTTTGGGCTGTAACGATATGCAATATGAAACCGAAATCGCGATTCGCCACACGACTCAGATCCACGAACCTACAGAATCGCGACACACCTCTTCCAACTCCAGCGTTATTCTCCTTACCGTCCAGATCCAATGCTGCCTTATCTTTAAATTAGGCTATTAGTATTATTTGAAGTTAACATTTGAAGTTAACCACAAAACTAGTTGAGGATAAATTATTGAAAATTGGGGAAGTCCAGTATTATGGACATGACATTTGCAGTCAAAACTTGAAATAAAAATTCTCAGAAAATACATGTATTGAAAATAGTCTACTTCCTTAAAGGACTCCAAACATTAGACAAATATCAGTCTATGTTTTATTTTTAATATTAGGGAAAAGACGCACATTCATGCGTGAAAAAAAATAGGAGGCAAAATATATTTTTTGTAATTCTGTTAATTACACTGCGCAAATCGGATGAGGAAGGGTTGGCTCTCCAGTCTCCATAGAACTTAAAATATTCATTTTATTTTAGTTTTCGTGTTCGCATTTATGAGGAAAAAACAATGTTACAGACGCGACCGCTCTGAACCGGCACTAAAAGACTGCTTTAAAACTTTCACATAGTCTGTTGCCTTTAAGAAGTAAAAGCAGACAATACACTGTAATACAACTGTAATACAAGCCTCACTGAACATGTAACGAGTAAAATATTACTGAAAATTGATTAGTAATGCCTTACACTACTGTGTTACAGCAAAAACTAATATGTTACAGTAATGTATTACTTTTGTAATGCGTTACTCCCAACACTGCTTAGGAGATATCATTGGGAATCGTGATATTAGTTTTCACTGTTATGCTGATGATACTAATGGTGCGTTCTATTATACCCAACGAACCGACTCGGACCTCGGGTTTGACGTCACGTCCACACTTCAAGCGTTCTATTATGTTTTGCGTATCCGAGTCGGAGAAAAAAAATGGACGCCACCCGGACAGCTGTTATAATAGTAGCACTGGCTGAGTAACAGGCCTTAACATTAAAAAAACATATTATGACTACACCTTATCAAAACGCAGACATTTGAACTTGAAAATGTTCACTTTATTTAATGTTTTTCATGTTAATCTTCTGTTAGCAACGTTTGTAATTGCACTCACAACAACCGATTCCCATACCCACAGGGGACGCAGTAATACGAGTGATTATAACCGTCATTTAAAATACCAAAGCGGTTCAAAAACAATGAAAACAATTCATTCTTACAAGTCACAGGGCGCAGTTTTTTTTCGAAACGTAATTCTTGCTCGGTGTCCTCGCGGTTGTCCGAAGTCCGAGAGGAGAAATCCGAGGAAAGGGGGCGTGTTGCTAGGCAACGCCTGTCGTCCGATTCGGATCTCTGAGACGGATGAATAATAGAACGCACCATAAGCTTTACATTTCTATGCACACCGATGACACTTACCGATTTTACAAAATTAACGGAATGCATAGGTGATATAAAAAATTGATGACTCGTAATTTCCAACAACTTATAAAATATTTCTCAGAAAAAAAAAAACAAAAAAAAAACAGAGATTCCAGTGGTGAAACCTGGGTGTTCTCTTTGATACCAGTCTTTCATTTGAAAGCCACAATTCTAACATCTGTAAAACCAACTTCTTCCATCTTAAAAATATATCTAAACTACAACATACAGTAGAGAAAATAATTATTTGATACCCTGCTAATTTTGTAAGCTTGCCCACTTACAAAGAAATGAAGGGTCAATCGTTTTCATGATAGGTTTACTTAACGGATAGAGACAGAATATCAAAAAAAAAACAAAAAAAAAAAAACAAATGCCAGAAAAAAACATGTCATAAATGTATTTGCATAATAATATAATAATCATTTTATTTTACATTACAACTGTAAAATTACAATAGTAATATTTATGACTGTTGCCATTTCTTGATTTTTAAAAGTCAAGCTTGTCTTTGTTGATTGACACTTACTACAAGTACAGGGGTTGGACAATGAAACTGAAACACCTGGTTTTACAACACAATAATTTGTTAGTATGGTGAGGGCCTCAATTTGCATCCAAATACAGCACCAATTGACAGATAGAAGTCCTTCACAGTGACCAGAAGGATTATGAGCCGTTCCTCTTCCAGAACAGTGTCCAGGTCACTATATGATGCTGGTGGACTCGCTCCTCCAAAACACCTCAATAATATTCAGATCTGGTGACTGTCAGACCATGGGAGATGTTCAACGTCACTTTCATCTTCATCAAACCCTTCTGTCACAAGTGTGTTGGTGCATGATCATGCTGATACACGGTTTGAGCATCAGGTGCTCATGATCCTCCAGAAGGGTTTGGTAGTCCTCGGCAGTGTCGTGTCCATCAAATACAATCAGGATTGTCATGATATTGGAGCTCAAACCATCACTGATCCACCCGTGCTTCACTCTGAAGATTGGCCGCCAGGCATATAGATGTGAAACCTCCAACATTGGCCAGTGTTTCAGTTTCATTGTCCAACCCCTGTATGTGAATACTTTCCCAAATGCCCGTTAAGGTGACTCAAATTCAGAGTAGATGAAGAGGAGTTAATGTGGAGCAGCATTTACTGTGAACCGAGCCGCTCTGAGACGCTGATTTGGGTCAACAGAATCCTGGCAAAAAAATGCGTTTCATGTTTTACACTGTACAATAATAAACTGTTCTTTTATTTACCACACTTTCCGTCACTGTGACAATTTTCCCTGAAACTGAAATCAAAATAAATGCAATGCTGCATATTGCATCTTCACACTGAATTCGAAATTTCACAGTGAATGACGCCTTTAGACAATGAATAAATGCGTGAATAAAATGTCAATGCAGGAACCTAAAGAATCAGTGCAAAATGGCGAGCAACAGAATCATGATGAAAATAAAATATTCCCATCTCTTACCCTGTACTATAATATATGCAGTGGCGTGGATGGTGTCCACGTTGTTGCTCGCGAAGCAAGTGTACTGTCCCCCATCAGCCTGATTGACGTTCTGGATGTAGAGACCCGCTGAAGGAGTGATGTTGATGCGGGGGTCCACTGGGAGGGCCGTGTGGTCTCCTTTGGTCCAGGTCACGCGGGGCTGCGGCTGACCCGTCGCACTGCACTCCAGGGTCACGCTCTCCCCGACCAGAACCTCGGTGTTCTGCGGCTGGATCACAAAACTGGGTCGAGCTGGAGAGACAAAGGCAAGGACCAAAAATGGATTGCCGTGTGCAAAAAGTCTGCCATTACATGGTCTTTACCACATTGGCATGCATGCTACCATAATATTATCTACAGAAATTTACAGTTTAATTCAGTGTTACTTAGTAATTATTTGTAAAATTTACTAGCAATTTCTTAGGGGGAAATTGTTCCATATCAAATCCTACATAATTTTTAATTCAATGTGTTACTTGTTTCTCTGTAATTATTTCTGAAATTTCTGAAGTAAAAATGAAAATTGTTTCAAAGTAAATCCTACAAGTTTCTATGAAACTTCACTAAAAATTACTAAATTAAATCTTACACTATTTTTTTTTGTCAGTGTATATGAGATGATAGATGTTACAGGATTAATCCGAGACTATAGATTGTGTCTGAATTAAATAGGGTCGATCTTGTTTGGAAGGTTCTAGTAATTCTAGTTGAATTGTTATCACCTACAGGACCCCATCACACTCACAAGGTGATCTGAAGTATCGTAAGGTGACCTCTGAGGTCTTCACCTCTCCAGCCACATTTTTGGCCATGCACTGATACACGCCCTGGTCCGTCTCCCGCGTGTCCTGGATCATCAGGGTCCCATCTTCCAGTAGATTGAGACGGGTGTCATCCCTCATGTTTAGAGCATTGCTTATAAAAAAAAAAGACTTTTTACTAGTTTACACATATACACACCCTCCATCACGTTGAGGATAAAACAACCAAAACATTTGATCTGTTATCATTTACTAACACTCATGTCAGTCCAAACCTGTATCACTTCCGGTCTTCGTGGAACACAAAAGAAGATAAGTTACAGAATTATAGACTGTCAAACTTCAAATTTGAAAGATTAGTTCACTTAAAAAAACTTTTGCTGATAATTTACTCACCCCCATGTCATCCAAGATGTCCATGTCTTTCTTTGTTCAGTTGAAAAGAAATTAAGGTTTTTGGTGAAAACATTCCAGGATTTTTCTCCATATAATGGACTTCAATGGGAACCAAATGGTTCAAGGTCCAAAAGACAGTTTTAATGCAAACTGTTCAAAGGGCTTTAAACGATTCCAGACGATGAATAAGGGTCTTATCAAGTGAAACGATCACTCATTAAAAAAAAATGGTCGCTCATTAAAAAAAAAAAAAATTCTCCTGTTCGAACCCGTTCATCAAAATGAACGAATCTTTTTCTGAGTCATTTAGTTCATTCAACAAACGTAACGAACGGATTGATTCGGAAAAAGATTTCGAACAGGAGAGTCACAAACGTGCATCGCAGTAGGAAGCAAGGCGACCGTTTGAGCTTATACAACTTTAACTTTATTTTATTTATTTTTTTAAATGGCCGATCTTTTCGCTTGATAAGACCCTTATTCGTCGTCTGGAATCGTTAAAAAGCCCTTTGAGCAGTTTGCAGTTTGTACTGAAAGTGTCTTTTGGACCTTGAACTGTTTGGACCCCATTGAAGTCCATTATATGGAGAAAAATGCTGGAATGTTTTCATCAAAAACCTTAATTTCTTTTCGACTGAAGAAAGAAAGACATGGACATCTTGGATGACATGGGGGTGAGTAAATTATCAGCAAAAGTTTTTTGAAAAGTGAACTAATCCTTTAATCTATTTAATCTATTTAAATATTCATCATGATTGAAATACTATATTACATGGACTTGGTGCTTATTGTCATTTTCAGACAGCCGCATTATGGAAATAGGCATACTGTAATACTTATTCTGTGTTTCATGAAAGAAAAAAAATGTCATTTCTGCTTTGAGAAATGTATAAAGAATTGTATTTTTTTGGGGGGTGAACTTTAGCCCTTAAAGGGATACTCCCCCCAAAAATGAAAAGTCAGTCATCATTTACTCACCCTCAAGTTGTTGTAAACCTGCATGAGTTTCTTTCTTCTGCTGAACACAAAGGAAGATATTTTGAAGAACGATTGGTACTTTGGCACCATTGACTTCCATAGTATTTATTTTCTACTATGGAAGTCAATGGTGCCAAACAACCGTCTGGTTCCAATCGTTCTTCAAAATATCTTCCTTTGTGTTCAGCAGAAGAAAGAAACTCATGCAGGTTTGCAACAACTTGAGGGTGAGTACATGATGACAGACTTTTCATTTTTGGGTGGAGTATCCCTTTAAGCACGTACATTCAGTGTGGAAGCTTACTTGTTTCTGAGCCAGATGATCTGAGGTTTGGGGTTGCCCTCTGCCCTGCATGTGAAGTACACAGTGTTCCCAGAGGTTACGTCCACATCCTGTGGCTGAGATGTGATCCGAGGAACCTCTGCTCCACAAGAGAGACACATTGAGATCAAACCGAACATGAGTGTCCCAGAAAGGACAAAGCAGAGGAGAAGTCAAATGGATTTAATTCGGTCTGTAAAAGCTATTGGAATTACAGCACTGAAGGTCTGTTTGTAGTGGCAATGTGTTTGACATTTCCCTCTTGCCTCACTTCCTCTCCTCTGGCTTGGCTGCCCGTGTTGGTTGACGGCCAGGCACGCGGTGATTGTGTCTATGGTCGCAACGGCCACATGCCAAACCCCAAACCAACCAACACCACTGTGCTCATGGCAAAATATATTCCTGAACAGTCTGACAGAACCATTAGACTGTTTCTACTGGTGAAACCAAATGTACACTGTGCACAAAATACTTGCATATTATTCTGACAAAAAAAATGGCACAGATTTCTATTTAGTGCTTAAGGGATGATGAGTTTTTGCAAAAACAAAACAAAAAAAAACTGGAAACAAGTTCCTGTTCCACCATCCTGAAGTCAATGGGTTTATGCTCAAATGCATGAAATAGGTTCTGTGGTGAACAAGTTCCAGATTTGTTTTACGATTTATTCCACAAGATAAAATACACCAATAATACCCCTACTTTTCAAAGCTTTTACTTGTCTTTGCTAACAAGTGTCTAAATAGGAGTAGAGAGGTTTTTTGAGACTTTTTACATCACTCGAATCTACTCACGAGTCACTTGCACTGATATAATCGAGCTCTTGCAAACTATTCCAACTCAAACTCAAACCATTTTTTTCCTGGTTATTATGTTTCAAGTATGTTTCAAACATGATCGGTTTCACACGGTTTTCACCATTGATAATAATCAGAAATGTTTTAAAGAATCAAAGCAGCATATTAAAATTATTAATAAAAGTAATGATGCTATATATTTATGATGCTAAAATTAAGCTTTGACATCAGAATTTATTAACATTTATTTTTATTTGTAAATAACATTTCGCAATAATACACTGGTCTAAAGTCAGTTGCGCGTTGTTCATAATGCTACTTTAAGCGCGCATGCCTGACCATAATGTAGCGGGTGCACAATGTGCATACACTTTGATTCTCTCATCAACACAGATGCAGCAGTTTTTATTTTTGCAAATCATACATCATAACAAGGAAAAATATTAACACATGAGGGAAATCACTGTGGTGTCCATGAAGATGTAAAAAAAATGTAGGCATAAATCTAGCTTTTCAAAATTTTCAGGCTAATTTTAGTAATGACCTGATCAGACCTGTTTGCCAAATAGTGGCAAGACACATATGAACAGTATATAAGGACATCTGACAAATTAAGTTTGTCCGTCAAGAAATAAAAATCTCCCATCCCCATATAACGTTACTTCTCTGTAGAGCCAGACGGATATATCGGCAGGCCGATATTATCGGCCGATATTATTCATTTTCCAAACTATCGGTATCGGCAGTTATAATGGCCGATAAATGAACCATGTCATGAGTGTTGTGTAGTTTGTCCACCAGAGGGTGGACCGTTCCTGTTGGCAACACTCGTTGAGTTGGTCACGACACATACATTGCTTGAATAACAATTAAAAGAACATCCATCAGTTCTCTTAACTCAAATAAGCATGACAAAATTTGTGGCCGGCGGAAGTTTCCTTGGCCAGTTATATTGAAAATGTATGTTTTACAATTTGCAGTATGACGTAATCCATTGCTAAATTATGGTTCATCATAGACTAGCTAACCATAAAGCTAGCTAATGCCACTATCATCAGTCTGTTCTGTTGTGACAATAAAAGAAACTTTTAGAAAGTTTCTTTTTAAAATGCATTATCATATTATTTTGGTTAAAACTCATAAATAACTACAAATAACGAATGTTAGGGAAATCTGTTAATGTAATAATAAAAAAAAATAATAAAAAAATATCGGCCGATATATCGGCATATCGGATTTTAAAACCAAAAAATATTTGTATCGTATCGGCCTTTAAAATCCTTTATCGGTCGGGCTCTACTTCTCTGTCTTTCACTGCCCTGACAAGAACGTCGGTCCTGAACGCTCCTGCCGCGCTCTTATAACAATCCGTCATATAACATGCGCACCTGCTCTTAAAGGGTATGTTGGATGATGCTCTGATTGGTTTATTTCACGTTACGCCCAAACCACACCAATGAATAATGAAGCTATTTTAGACCAACCCCTTTTAAACTTGCGTCGGGCGCAAGAGTCATTTATCCCGCCGGTAAAATAGCAACAGCGAGACCCGCCCACAAAGTTACTTGCGCTTCGCGCTTGACACTTGCGTTTCGGATCGTTAAAATAGTACCATAGTCTATATACCGTTTAAAGTATGCTTATAGTTACATAATAACATTATTAAATACATTTGAAGCAGAAATATTTAAAACATGGTGTCCTTTCTGTATTCTAATAAATAAAACTATTTAGCTTCTAACGGTCCCCTTGTATCCTTTTATTAAGGAGTAACACAGTGGCGGCTCTGGTAACTGATGGTCCTTTGGAGCTTGACGGCTCACACGCACATTCATTTTTGTTATATGGAAAAAAGCAGCCTGGACACTTTACAAAACATCTGCTTTAAATGTACAACGAAAGAAAGAAAATCCTGTGGTTTTGAGCAAATAACGAGCAAACGATGACATTTTGGGGGTGAAGTATCCCTCAGATTTCACGACTAACCCCTTTTCAAAGCATTTGTGATATACTGGATTCATGATGACTTGCTTTCTCTTTTTGAGTTGTGCAGTGTGGCAGTGCGGCATTTCCTCAGAGAAACTGTCTGGCTGTTTTGACAGGTGCCTCAGGCATATGTGGGCTGTGTTTTATGTATAGGGGGGTGGAAAAGCCATACTGTGTTAATCCCATTCTTCTACAGAGCCTATAGGGGCGTTTGTGGGGGGCTGATTACTGTAGCAAGCCTAAGCAAGTCTATCGAGCACAACAGCCGCAGTGGTTTGTGGCTATACGGTGGGAAACCTCAGAGGTCCCAGAAGAGACCACGCAATTCCAGACTAAAGATGGAGACATGACAATGGTAGAGACATAGCTTGGAGTCAAGTCAAAATGATATTATATATTAGTTTATTTATTAGGGCCCAAGCACCGAGCATCTATTTTTTGAGGGCCTAAACATACATGAAAACTCACAAAAATTTGCAAACGCGTCAGAACTGGCAAAAATTTACATCTGATATGCGTTTCAGAATTGGACGGGGAAAAATGGCTCGTTAGCGCCATCTATAAAGGTTCAACGGAGTGTCCCTCCCGCTACGGTTCACGTATGTGTACGGAATTCAGTACATACGTGTAATGCCCCAATACCAACAAAAACGTCTCCTGGAGCGTATCCCTAAACGCAACAGGAAGTCAGTCATTTTGAACTTCCTCTCAGATTATTGTGCAGTTTTTGCCATTTTCAGGCCTCGTACTTTAACAAACTCCTCCTACAGTTTTAAATTGAGTTTTTATGTAATATTTATTATACTAATTATTTGATTTCATTGAACATAAGATTTGTAACTAAAAGAGTAAGTATAGGAGAGATCAGACATTGTTGTTATATGGAAAAGAACAGCCTGGACACTTTACAAAACATCTGCTTTAAATGTACAACGAAAGAAAGAAAATCATGTTGTTTTGAGCAAATAACGAGCAACGATGCCATTTTTGGGGGAAAAGTATCCCTCAGATTTCATGACTAACCCCTTTAGCTGCTCCATCTCAAAGCATTTGACCTCAAGTAAGTCTCCATCTTAAGATCATTATTATAAGAGATACATTTTTATCAGGGTTTTTTTCAAGATGTAAAATGCAGTGTAGTTAACTAATTTTTTTTCAAAAAGGTAATTTGAGAGTAGTTTGACTTCTTGAAATGATAAGAGGCTTTAGTTTCTAAGCACAGTAATGAATTAATTTACAGAAAGAAAATGCTACAGTAAACACCCGTTAATTGGTCAACAGTAATTCACCTTAATATAACAGAAACCTAGAAGCAAATGGTTTAACATCACATTATATGTAATTTTACAGTACAATAATGTAAATTGTATGGTCTTAGGAAGTAAAAACTGTGATTTAGCATATAATTTATGAACAAGATATGCATATAACTACTGTTCCCAGAATGAGGGATACAAGGTGACTTTCACACAATTCACTGAAGACACCTTTATTCACGCCAGAAAGGCCAATGATGGATGCCGCCTTGGGCGGCCCTTCGTCATTTCCCTCATTTAGGCCAGCTCTTCATCGAACCTCCGACTGCGCTGGGCTCAGAAGTGTTGTACCTCGTTGCCCCCCTTCTGGGAACTAGTTATATGCATAACTCAACGTTGCCCAGTACGTTCACTTGGTACAATACGACTGTGGGACATATACTCACGCCCTACAAAGTCTTCTGAACTAAACGCAAGGGACCAGCACCGCCATAACTCTTTAAAACCCCTGGAGTAAGCGGCAACTGACTAACCCTAACCGTGACATCCAGTCGGATATCCTCTGAAAACATCCCTCTAAACAATGCCCAGCACCCCTGCCAAGAGCCAACCCTTTACACTTATTTACTATAGAGATAGCCTATATAAACACTATATAAACATGCAAAAGACAATGTTTATACATTGGCTTCCCATGGATCAGGTTAGCATTCAAAAAGCTGGTGAGAAGAACACACAGCCTGTGTCTGCTCAATGTATCTGTGTAAAATTGCACAAGGCTCAAAGCATGGAGTCTCCTATCTTCTAGTAGAGAGGTTAAGCATAAAGCTTATTAGTTCACTTTTGAAAAAACTTTTGCTGATAATTTACTCACCCCCATGTCATCCAAGATGTCCATGTCTTTCTTTCCTCAGTCGAAAATAAATTTAGGTTTTTGATGAAAACATTCCAGGATTTTTCTCCATATAATGGACTTCAATGGGAACCGGATGGTTCAAGGTCCAAAAGACAGTTAATAACTGTTTCAGATGCAGCTTCAAATGTCTTTAAACGACACCAGACGATGAATAAGGGTCTTATCATGCGAAACGATCGGTTATTTTAAAGCTTATTCCAAAAATGTAACTTTTCTAAGGACAAATGCTAGCCTTGCTCTATTCTGTGAGGCGCGTTTGCAACGTCACGTAATACGTAATTACGTTCAAAAGGTCACGGGCGACGTAGCCGAAAGTACAGAGTCAGTGTTTACAAGTTGAACGCATAGGTTGAACGTGCAAACTAGCTCAAACACCGTTTACAAAAAAAGGAATTAAAAGGAAAAACAACGATGTCGGACGATTTTGATTCTGTACTTCCGGCTACGTCGCCCGTGACCTTTTGAACGTAATTACGTATTACGTGACATTGCAAACGCGCCTCAGAGAATATAGCAAGGCTAGCATTTGTCCTTAGAAAAGTTACATTTTTGGAATAAGTTTTGAAATAACCGATCGTTTCGCATGATAAGACCCTTATTCATCGTCTGGTGTCGTTTAAAGACATTTGAAGCTGGATGACATGGATGACATGGGGGTGAGCAAATTATCAGCAAAAGTTTTTTCAAAAGTGAACAAATCCTTTAAGAATCCCAGAGCTCTTAAATGGGAGACAAGTACTTGTGTTAGAGAGAAACTCTGCTCTGAGAAAACACCAAATGAGCATTTTATTATTTTATTTGCGAAAAAGAGTCAAATCCACTCTGGCCATGAAATCTGTCTTTTTCCCGGCCGACAATTTTGATCTCACAAAAGCCCGGTAGAGATGAGCAGTATTTGTTTCACAGATGGTTGAACTGAAAAGTTACGCTTGACCCTTCACTCCCTCAAACATTTGACGAGGAGGTGGCTGATACATCTGGGAAATCACTCCATAATCCAACTCACAAAACCAGAGCAGCATCTGTTATTTAGTCTGATGACTAACATGTTCAAAGACATGCAGTGTGTCCCATGGAGTAGAATAATGTGGATGTGGCGAATGGGGGCAGATGCTGTAAATATTGACACAGTTTACTGCCTGTTGATCATTTTGATTTGAGCAGAACATGCTTGTGAAGTGTGTTTATGTGCGTGAATGGCCTCACCACAGTTGAGCTCCACTGCAGTGAGAGTGGCGACCGAGCGTCCCTGCAAACGGCTTGGATAGTCGCAAGTAGCTGCGGCTTGAGCGTTACCAGACTCTGCGTACTGCTTCAACAGATCGGCCAACCACAGCAGTTCACAGTCACAGTGCAGCGTGTTTGAGTCCAGGCGCCTAAAACACCCACAAACACAAAATGTAAATACAATTCTTTGGTTAAAATAAAACAGTTTACATTTTTTGTGCAGCATAAATTTACACGTGTAGCAAAGCGTAAAACAACATTGATAAATCAGAAGCTAAATTGGTGTGTTTGATTCTAGATGGTAACCCTCATTCTGTGAAAAGTCTTACAAGATTCAAATGTAAGACTCAATACACTTTTGTAAATCCTGCAGTAAGTGTACCTCAAATGTTAACCCTGGATTTGCAGAACAAGTTTTACTCTATATATCAGTTTATAAAAGGTTTTTTAGAACACCAATTCCAAAATCAGCTAAATTTGCACTGATTTTAAGTTCATCAAAACATTTAAACCCCTAAAATTATAAAGAACTTTCTGTTAACAAACATTTAAAAATGACTTTTTAACGTCCTCATCTCAAGTTTTGACACTAAAGGCCCGTTCACACCAAGGACAATAACTACAGTATAACAATAAAGATGTAGTTCTAAAAATAGTTCTCACACCACAACTATAATGATATTGTTGGAATCCCTTTCCAAAAGATTTCCTGGCTAATGAACAATAAAAACTGCAGCATGTGCTTAGAATAAACCGAACAATGTCATGCGCTGGTGTGAACGGGCCTTAAGTCAAGGTTATTACTAGAGTTACGTAAGCCTAAAACCATAGGAACATTTTTAGTACTTGTAATAAAATAAATGTTAACTGAAACAAAATTGACTACCAAAACTTAAATTATTATATTTTCATCTAGTTATAGGCAGCATTTCTCATTTTTATTTAGTTTAACTTGATGTACAAACTAATATACTGAAATAAAAAAATGTAAAAAATGTATAGACATTAAAAAAATGAATAAAAATGACAACACAAAACTTTAAATTTAATATATATATATATATATATATATTCTTTTAAAAATTTATAAAAAAAATATAAAAGGATATCAATGATACAAATATATTACACTGCACTAAATTTTTTAAAAACAAACCATTTGATATATATTTTGATATTATATTTGATATAGATTTATATATATATATTTGTGTGTGTGTGTGTGTGTTTTTTTTTTTTGTTTTTTTTTTGGCTAAAGTGGAACACAACCAACTTTGAGTTTTTCAAGATCTAATTGATAACCAAATAAAGAGACAGTCTCTGAGCAACCTGATGCTTTACCCATCCATAAATAAAGTCAGCTTGAGTAATACTCACAGTCTCTTCATGGACTGCAGGTGGGAGAAGGTTCCTAATGCAAGATGAGTAATTCTGTTGTTGTGAAGAAACCTGCAGTAGATATCAATGAGAAGTGCACAGATTCAAATGTGTGTATTCACAAATTAGTCATATATAATCTGTGATCAGGACAGGAAAAACACAACACATGCCATAAACTAAGTCATTTGTTTAAACTTTGACATCTACTCTAATTGTTTTTTTGTTTTTTTAAGAAAATGTGCTAATTGTTTAGTAGGTGAACCGACCAATTCTTTTTTGGGGGGATCATAAAAGATTTAAAAAAAAAAACACTCAAATTCAAGCAGTTCTAATTCTAATAAAAAAAATAAAAATAAAATTGTGATGCATCAGTCACAATGTCCCTGACACTTGTAGCGTACCTATTGTAACCTTCTTAACTGCTGGAGGGACAGGACGTTGTCTCGATTTGAGGTCGCACTTGGGAGACCCAAAAACCTCTGATATTTTGAGAAAAGGCCAACGAGAATTGGTGAGTGAAATTGGCATATGCCACTCCCCTTGATATATGTTTGTGCTGAGGAGCCCAGACAGATTCCCGGCCATTTCAGAGGTAGTTCTGTGTTGTGGTGGGAGGGAAACAATGTCTCATTTCCTCCCTCTTACCGACCAGGAATCACCACATGAAAAGAAGTGTCAGTGGTAGGTCCTGCGCGATTGAGTTCGCATGGGATGTGAGTGACTTCAATTGCTGCTGACTGCAAAGGAGGATGGCGTGTGATTTGTGACATGAGCGCAAACAGTCTTGGCAGTTTGTAGAGGTTACTGTCGCCATGTTGTCCATCCCGATCAACAAAGGCCGAAACCTCAGTAGGGCAAGTACAACCGGGCATCTTTGCCTGCCAACGAGGTAAAAAGGACGCAGCTGAATATGGGTGGGCACCTGGTGAACTGAATCACATAACTGAGTGTGGCTGTTCTGAGCCAGCAAGACGGGTTGAGGAGTACCGTCTCCTGGGTAAGAGCAGCTTCCACCATCCCTGGGTCGCCCATCTCAGGGACGCTTTGAAGCCTTCTTCAAGTTCTTGGTGCTCGCCTGAGGGAAATGCAGCTTTGCTTTCCTGCGGGTGGCTTGACGCTGCGCCCGGACTGTGCGTTCGGACTGTGGAGTAGCTGGTGTGGCTGCCAGAGTTAGAGGCCTTTGGTAATGAACAGATGGGGTGCGGGAACTCAGTGGCCTGTAGAATCTCACTTAGGCAAGATGCTATTGGCCTCCACCTGCTTCTTGGCTGCCGAGAACTGCTGGTCAAAGTCCTTGACAGTGTCGCCAAAGATGGGGGCATCAAGAAAGTGTACCTTGTCGCCGTCATTCCTTTCTGCAAGGATGAGCCAGAGATGGAGTTCCTGGACCACCATGCAGGACATCACCTGGCTGAGAGCCCGAGCTGTGACCATAGGGCGAAGTCAGTCGAATGCAGTTCCTGCATCAATCCCAGCTCAGAAATGCCCTTGTGCAGCTCTTTTAGTGCCTTGGCCTGATGGAGCTGCAGGATGGAGCCATGGCATGTAGAGCAGAGGCAGCCTGTCCAGCAGCACTGTACGCTTTTGCTGTCAGAGACAAAGTGAGAAAGTTTGTGAGGGAGACCAGGTGGCAGCGTTTTTACAGGCATAAACACACCGCAATTGCATGGTCCATCTGTGAGACCTCCGTGTACCCCTTGGATGCCCCACTGTTGAGGGTTGTGAGGGTGGAAGAGCTTGCAAAACAGGACCTGTCAGTAAAAAGTGCCTTCCACGACTTGTCAGCTCTTCATGCACTTCCGGGAAGAAAGGCCCAAGGAGCCATTTGCTTCGAGCCTAGCCATCCTCTGAGCCAAGATATCAGTAATCCAGCCACGAATGTTTGGGACAGGGCAGGGGATTCCACTCCAGCATGATGCCTTTTGGCCGGGGCAAGCATGGCTGCCAACTCTGCGTCGGACTCAGACTGAGCTACTACACCCAAAGATTTGGAGTCCAGCAGAGTCCAGGAGATAGTCCTCACTGCAGAAAATCCAGGGGGAGGAGTTGGATGCAGATCCAACTCCTCCCACCTTACATATACCTCAACCTACCCATCTCTGCACCCTGATCCCTAACCCCACCCCTAATCCTACCCATTTCCAGCCCCTGATCCCTAACCCCACCTCTAATCCTACCCATCTCCACCCCTTAGATTGGGATCCAACTCACCCCTGGATCTTGTGTACTGCAATGAGGTGCTACTGGGCATAAGCTCGCTCTCTGATGCTACAATAGATAATTCACCGTCATTTGGAGCCCCGAATGAAAAATTAGGTTTGCCACAAGACGAAACCCTAACTTATCTAGACACTCCACTGGCCACAGCGAGCATGACGAGGAATGAGAGGCCTGAGGGGATTGACCCAGAGGAAACACTTCAATTGTTGTGGCCTTGTGCATAGCAGAAGGACTGGGATGGAGAGCAACTGTAGTACCGTAAACTGAGGTACCAAACCGTAAAGACGTAAATTTAAGGAGGGGCCGGATATCTGAAGGCCAGAATATCATAGAGACTGGAGGCTGGGCTCTTTTGAATATTTTGATGGTAAATAACTAAAGTACCAAATAACCACTCATAATACCTTAGTAGTAGGCATCCTTCGGTCGTTTATCGACCATGGGTATTGCACCCTAAGCGTTCGTAGTGTTGCGACTAAATCAGCATCGACGGTGGCTGGTGAGACCAATGCGCGAGTAACAGTCTCTGCTGCACAAAGTGCAGATGTAGTTGGTCGTGGGTGGATGTCCGTGTGCGCGTGTCTTCTGACCAGTTCTCCTCTCCTCTGTTCTGCTCTATTCTGTATAATATATATCAATATACTAAAAATACCCAACACACCTTGTCATTGTGAGTTTTGCATGAGCGTAAGTATATTACAAGTATTTTTCTTATTCAATTTTTGAGAACTAAACTGTAAACAAGATTACTTAATTAATAGAAAGTTCAAAAGAACAATAGATATCTTTTGAAACATTGTAAATTTCTTTACTGTCACTTTTGATAAATTTATGGCACCCCTGCTGAAGTAACTTTTGAAAGGTAGTGTATCATGGTTTCCACAAAAATATGTTTTCAACATTGATAGTAATCAGAAATGTTTCTTGAACCTCAAATCTGCAGATTAGAATGATTTCTAAAGGATCATGTGACTGCGAAGACTGGAGTAATGATGCTGAAAATGTAGCTTTGCATCACAGGAATGAATTACATTTTTAAATATATCCAAATAGAACTTATTTACTTTTTAGTATATTCATAAAATGTTTAAAAACTCTTAATCATCACAAACTTTTGACTGGTAATGTATATGCTCTGTGGAATATAGATGCAAAATAAAGGTCCACATGGACATTCTTGCTTTCTACCAG
This sequence comes from Pimephales promelas, assembly GCF_988280905.1. Taxonomy (NCBI): domain Eukaryota; kingdom Metazoa; phylum Chordata; class Actinopteri; order Cypriniformes; family Leuciscidae; genus Pimephales; species Pimephales promelas. Next base: position 4,173,609 of record NC_142783.1, on the reverse strand, counting down.
GACCGACGGGGTCACTTTCCCAGGGACGACATTGCCGTTCACAACTACTCGCATAAATAACAGGAGGGTTAGTTTCATTAATTGCCATCCAGATGCAGATTGTATCCATGTTCACTTCTTCACCACCCAGTAGATTCTGGCTTACAAACTCCACTACTGAATTGGTCCAATCACCATGATGAACTAAAATGATCTAAAGCCACAACATTTCTGAACATTTTGTTACTACTTAACAGGGGCGATTCTAGGGTCAGAGCTTTAGGGGTGCTGAGCACCCAATGAGCCCCACTGCCACCACCCACATTTTACACCCATATACGCTCCCTCTCTCTCTTCATTTTATTTATTTATTTATGCATTTGTAAGGGGGACAGTGTACACATTAATCAACATTAGAACAATGAAAATGTACCCGAGTTAGCTAAAATAGCTAATTTTCATCAGTAGTTCCCCAGCCAACAGTAAAAATAGGCAACCTTAAAGATATTAACAAATTTGTAAAACTATGTTGGGTGGACTCTGTTCCTCTAGGGGGGTTCGGGGGCATGCTCCCCCGCTAGAAAATTTTGTAGATTTTAAGGTTAAATGCATCAATCTCGTGCTCTTTGAGAGTTTAAAATTAAGAGCTTCAACCCATGAACTACTCGTTGAACAAAGAAAAAGCATTGATTTGTACCAGGACAATAAAGAGGGCTCAAACATCTTTTTAGTGGAGTCCCAGTCTACATTACATTATCAATGGTGTTTTAGGATCCTAAACAATTATTATAATAATGTAATAATGATTTATATAATTATTCCTATGATGTAAAATCCATATAGCCAATAAATGTACTATATAAGTGAAAATTAATATTTCAAAAGTATATTTTAGTCAACATTACACTATAGGAAAATTAAAATACTTTTGTCAAATTTCTACACTTGCAAGAAATAAACCCTTGAGCTTTTATTTAGGAGAAAACACCAGATATAATCATGCTGATCGCGTGAGCAAAGTGCACACTTTTCTTTAAATCACCCAGCAAAAATGGATGCCTATTAAAGTCTTGTGCTGTTTTATAGGCACAAAGCCATATCATGGATTCGATTTTAGTTTGTTGGCAAAATATAACACTAGAGCCCTTTATGTTAGGTTATACATTTTACATCTCATATGTGTTGGGAAAAGGGAGAAGAGAGAGTTCGGCAAAAGGCAGATTCGAACTCAGGTCGAGCGCATCTAACTTCACTCACGCCTACGACCTACACCACTGTAGTTACTCCGTGACATGCATCTATTTACTAAAAAGACAGGCACTTACTGCAAATATACGCTCCGTTATCGAAAATGTAAAAAAATAAAATTAAAAAAAAAACATTTTTTTTCTTCCCCTTGCTTGGGCTCATGGCGAACTTGCAATAAATAAATTTTATCAGACCGGCCCTCGCGGCCTCAAAACACTACCGGCTCACCGGGAAAACTCCCGTCTCTCCCGATTGCCACTCCGCTAACGTTACTCCACAGCGGAGGCGACCCGCTAGACTAAAACAGTCCGAAAATAAACACTTATTATAGGTGTACCATGGTGATTCAGGATACTGACTCCAGTACTCACCGATATGGTTTCGGAATCGGAACAACTGAAAGGAAAGAAGTGTGAAACACAGCTCTGGAGCGTCTCAGTTGATTCACAAAACTACCTAACGGCCCGGATTCTCATAACTCTGCGTGTGTTTCGCGCTGGATGACGACCGTGTTGAGCGGTGCAGGTACAAGTAACATTAGAAGAAGATTAATGCTTTCATTTTAAACCACAAACTACTGAGTATGTTTTGGACATTATTTAACCGTGTCAAAGACGAACAAAATTTTTAGAATAACATTTCTTGCTTCAAGTTTTAGGGGTGCTGAGCTCCTTTTTAGGGGTGCTGAAGCACCCCTAAAAATGGGCTAGCCTCGCCCATGCTACTTAATTTATTATTATTACCAGTATTGTGTTAGATTAGCTTAAATATCTAAAATGGAAGTTTACTTAACCCTACTGTTTCATCTAGGATTACACATGTAACCCCGTTTCCCTGAGAAAGGAACTGACGCTCCGTTAGTTGCTGACGCTATGAGGACATGCCCCCAAAAGTTTCAATATTTCATTTCAGGCCTTACAAGGTGAAAGTGTTCCTTTTGATTGCAAAAAAACAAAACATAGACATGGATGCCTACAAGCTTATCTTTGTTTGAGGACTGAGATGCATGCAAAACTCACAGCCGCTCGAGCTTGGGTAGATGAGAGAAAGACTCAGGCTCCAATGACTCAATGTTGTTGAAGTGCAGGTATCTGTGAGAAAGAGTCATACGTTTTACTTCCCATAAACACTATCAATGCATTTCCACAGATTTTTGCCTTCATGTTATTTACACAGCATTGTTTTTGCCTAATGTCTGTCAACACAGAACCTTCCATAATCCTGTTTGTTCAAGATATTTCAAGATAGAAATAATAGGACAGGACTTGATTTTATTATTGAGAATTTATTGTGTACCATTCCAGAATGGAGAGCATTATTTAATTTTCTTTAAAGGAGTCATATGATGCCATTTTATAAGGTCATAATTTTGTTTATTGGGTGTACTAGAATAGGTTAACATGTTTTAATCTTCAGAAAACACATTATTTGTCACATACTGTACATTATTGCAGCACCTCTATTCCCAGTCTGTCTGAAACGCTCTGATTTCTGCAAAGCCCCTCCTTCCGAAACTCCATAGTGCTCTGATTGGCCGAACACCTCAACACGTGTCAGAAACGTAACGCCTCTTACCATAACCGCGAGCTTCAGCTTCCAAGGCTGCAAAAGCAATTGTAAACACAAACAGTTAAAGGGATACTTCAGGATTTACCATTAAAGGATTAGTTCACTTTTGAAAAAACTTTTGCTGATAATTTACTCACCCCCATGTCATCCAAGATGTCCATGTCTTTCTTTCTTCAGTCGAAAAGAAATTAAGGTTTTTGATGAAAACATTACAGGATTTTTCTCCTTATAATGGACTTCCATGGGAACCAGGTCCAACCGAGGTCCAAACGACAGTTATAACAGTTACAGATGCAGCTTCAAATGTCTTTAAACGACACCAGACGATGAATAAGGGTCTTATCATGCGAAACGATCGGTTATTTCAAAGCTTATTCCAAAAATGTAACTTTTCTAAGGACAAATGCCAGCCTTGCTATATTCTCTGAGGCGCGTTTGCAACGTCACGTAATACGTAATTACGTTCAAAAGGTCACGGGCGACGTAGCCAGAAGTACAGAGTCAGAGTGTTTACAAGTTGAACGCGTAGGTTGAACGTGAAAACTAACTCAAACACCGTTTACAAAAAAGGAATTAAAAGGAAAAACAACGATGTCGGACGATTTTGATTCTGTACTTCCGGCTACGTCGCCCGTGACCTTTTGAACGTAATTGCGTATTACGTGACGTTACAAACGCGCCTCACAGAATGGAGAAAGGCTAGCATTTGTCCTTAGAAAAGTTACATTTTTGGAATAAACTTTGAAATAACCGATCGTTTCGCATGATAAGACCCTTATTCATCGTCTGGTGTCGTTCAAAGACATTTGAAGCTGCATCTGAAACTGTTATTAACACTATCGTTTGGACCTTGAACCATCCGGTTCCCATTGAAGTCCATTATATGGAGAAAAATCCTGGAATGTTTTCATCAAAAACCTACATTTCTTTTCGACTGAGGAAAGAAAGACATGGACATCTTGGATGACATGGGGGTGAGTAAATTATCAGCAAAAGTTTTTTCAAAAGTGAACTAATCCTTTAAGCTTTGAATTTGTAGAAAACCTGTAGTATTTTCGAATTACCACCCTCATATCCCCCTTTTAGAATTTTTTTGGCTGGAAAAAATGCTCTGGTGACGCGTAATTTTGTATCATCAGAGGATTTTTTGTCCAGAGGCTAAAGACTCCAGTCAGTATAGAGGGAGGATCTCACTCACAGAATGAACACATAGTGTCGGCCATCTTTTTTGGAAGCTAAGCTAGCAGGCTCTTGTTCTGTGGAGAAAGCTGAGTAGTGGCGATTACCATCCTCTTTTTCCCGCACATGTCCGGCCGTCGATGTCCGGGATTCAGCTTTTGCAGTCACCATTCATTGTTTAGATGCACACCTTTTGTTTCAATCCAACTGAATTCAGTCCAATTGGAGAATCTGAATGTAGTGTTTACATGAACGCTAAACAAGTGATCGGTTGATGTGCGTTTTAACATTGCTAAGAAAATTCCCGCTCCTCCATGAGACATACGAGACTGGTGCGTCTCACAGGTGTCGATCACGCCACCGGCCTCGCGCCATTCTCCCGCGGCCCTCACTCGTCCCGCTCGCCACAGTAAACATGATGAATGGCGACTGTAGAACGCAAAAGCCGAATCACGGACATTTTGGGCGATCTCGAAACACATTTTCAGGCAGACTCATCACGGAGACTCACTAGTAGCCTAGACTTGTTGTTTAACTACTGCGCTCTGTTACCGGTAGGCGTGGCCTCTTAAGGTGCATTCTGGGAGTTGTTGTCTTTCATCCACATAAGCCAAAAATACATTTTCTGGCTTTTCTCAGTCTAGAAAGCTCCAAATTCAAAAATAATTTCACATTCCTTCTACATAAATGAACCATTTAATATACACATTCATCTTTCCAGAGGTGAAGTATAATGTCTGCAGCTCTGTTAGACAGAAAAATCCCTTTTGTGGGGAAATATGAGTTTTGTAACTTTGCAGACCTTATACATGCAAAAATAGATAAATTACACTTAACATAAAGCATCACATGACACCTTTAAAATAATGTGCAACGCTCAATCAGGTACAATAAGACCAGAGACGTGTATTAGCAAAGCAAATACAATTTAGTTTCATTTCATGTAGACTTGAACAATATGAACATGGTGATAACAAAATCCAACTCTGTGAGATCATAAATAGCTCTTGCTACAAGGCTAATATGCTGTGGGTTGAAATGAATATAACAATTAACAGAAACAAAAGGTCAAGGAGAGTTATACTAGAAGTAGAAATACTTCAAGTGGTTGTAAAGTGTGCTTATGTTTTCCTGTATATATATATATATATATATATATATATAATCATTAATCATAACCAAACACTTACATCAGTATCTCGCTTGCCAGCTGAATTTTATTTATTAAATAAGAATTTTTATTTAAGAATTTTAATTTAACAGGTTATCAAAACCTGACATATTAGCAGATATCACTAAATAAAAGTGGAACAATACTAGAAAAAATTAGCTATTATTCCCAAGGGAAGGTTCTCTGTAAAATCTGAAAGTAAATGTTATTTTGTTTTAGGATTTACACTCCCTGGTTTGGCATTGTGCTTTATCAAATTTCTTTGTGTAAAACATGGATCAAGTTTCACCATACCTTTAAAAGATTAGTTCAGCCAAATATAAAAACTTATTTTGTAAATATAACGACTTTCTTTCCTTTGTGGAATACAAAAAGATCAATTTTGACTGTTGTTATTTTCAGTGAAATTACTATAAGTTTTTCACCATAAAAATATCATTACAGTGTCCATACAATACAAGTCTTCTTAAGCAATACAATAGCATACATTTTATTTATTAATAAGAGATAACAATTTTCATTTTGGGTGAACGATTCCTTTAACCCTTTACTTTCAGATCCTTGCCAAACATTTTGGTTACTATAGCAAGAATTAACATGGAAAGGAAACGTAGACAGGGCAGAGGGTCACTTACAGCTGTTCTAGAGAGACGAGCCCCTTAAAAGCTTCTCGGTCCATAGCCTGGATTTCATTCTTGTACAAATAGCTGGAAGAAATATTCAGGGATATCCCAAGAGTTAGGGTTGAATGTCAAACACACACTCACAGAAAAAAGAAAACAGGTCAAAATAAACTTTTCATATCACATAAATGACAGAAGACGGTTGCATATCGACTGCATATTGATAACACAGAAGGGGTGGCCTGTGGGAAACAGGAATTCATGTTTGCGGTTTCCCTGTCTAGGGACAGAGGGCTGTTGAGAACGAGGGATCATTCACATAAACCACATGATCCACTGACCTTGAGGACGATGATACCATCCCACAGGAAGTGTGTGCTGCAGCATACATACACACACACGATTTTCATATATAAGCTACAGTTTTAAACAGTGCAAATTGTGATCAAACCTAAGTTATGAGAATTAAGAGAGCTGTTCTAATTGTTTAAGAATCTGCAAACTGGGGTCGTTAGTAAAAACGAGGGATGCACCAATAGCATTTTTGGGCCAATATGACACCGATTTTAACAAACAACTACAGACTGATTCCTGATATTTTCACAACTTTTTCCATTAAATTAGTAGATCTTTTTTTTTATCATGTTTTAATTGAGCAAAGTTTAAAAACACATGCATTAACGTATGGTAGTTTATTGCTGCATCATCAAATAATTTTCATTGAACATGATTCATTGGATTCTCAACATTATAACACTGCAAAAACATTCTTTTCTTACTCAATAAAAAATTTAAATCAAGATCCATTTGCAAGAAAAGTAAAATGCCATAAGATATTATGTCTTGTCAAAATTAAGTGAGTTGTTGCTTACAAAAAGCTAAATTATCTGCCAATGGGGCAAGAAAAATAATCTTGATTAAAACAAAAAACAAGACATAATTTCTTATGGCCTTTTGCTACTTTAGTAAATGCACCTTGATTTAAGAATTCTTATATATTTGGACTGGAAACAAGACAAAAATACAAAGTAAGAAAAGCATTTTTTTTTTGCAGTGAAGAAAGGCACAAAGTAAGATAAAAAATAAAGCAAAATACAAATAAGACAAGCTTGCAAGCTTCAGAGGTTATCAAATATTTCTCATTAACATCAACTCATATTTGAATTTTGACTTATTATTATAGAACATTACATATTTCTTAGTTACATATTTCTAATAAATAGAAAGACATGATACTCATGAACTCAATGCCACAAAGTTAATTAATAACTATTGGTTTGTTATACTGGCCTGCCCTTTTTCATGCTATAGTCGATTGCCAATAGTTTTAAATTGATTAAAAAAAAAAAAAAAAAAAAAAAACAGCTGATAAATATCTATAGATGCTTCATATTATTATTATAATACATAATTCTATTACATAATTTGAATTAAAAAAAATTAAACTGAAAAATTGTTCACACTCAAAAATGTGTTATTTTAGTATCATTGACATACTATTATAGTTTTTAATAATATTTTGAATATTTTTTTCATAAAAATTCATATAAAATGTTATGTCTATTGTTTGTATTTATTTTATTTTTATAGTTATATTAGTACATCACGTTAAACTAATGAAAATTAGAAATTTTGACAAGGCAACGAGCTGGAAAAATACATGTTTTACATTTTATTTTTTTTAATTCAATTAACATTTATTTCATTTTCAAGAAACGTTGGTATGACTTTAGTTTTAATTGACTATTATAACCCTGAATTAAATGAGGAACATTTGAAGTCCTCACACAAAAACCTGTTCATCACTGTAAAAAAAATGTTGTTGGTTTAACTTAAAAAAATGAAGTAACCTGGTTGCCTTAAAATTTTAAGTTCATTGAAATGGAAAAATTGAGTTAATACAATGAAGGAGATTGATTTAATCATCAAAAACTCAAAATATTATGTTATATGAACTACATAAATTATTTAAGTTGATTTGACAAAAAAAAAAAGTGTGATTACAAATCAAGAAAATATTTTTTTTAGAGTAGTAAAATGCTACATACATACAGAGCATGTGTTACATTGACTTTCAGAAGGGAAAATGTAAAAGCGCTCCCTCAAACGACTCCACAGCTGGACATCATGACTGTGTGAACTATGTGAGGTGTTTGCACCACCCAAGAGGAGTTAATGAATGGATTTACAGTCACTCTGAGAATTATAATCCACAGTATGATTATCTGGAGTGACTTTAAGACCACCAGCACTAAAATAACAGTGTGCTGTCATTTTTTTTCAGCCTCTCGTAGTTATTAATTGGACTTTACAAAGTCCAGTGGCACATCACTATTGAGTTATACAAACATTTTTGTTTTATAATTGTAAAAAAAAGGGAGTTTAGTTATGTACACATTGAGAGATTTCTACTTCTTTGCTTGTTTTGGCAGAATCTGTATAGATAAAATTATAAAATGCAGAAATAAAAAAAATCTTTAAAATGTATGAATCCCATATGAACCCCACAAGATTTTCAGGTCATATTTCACCCCAAATCAAAAGGAAAACATAAATAAATTATATTTAGCATTTATTAACCCTTATGCTGCATTAGGGACATTTTTGGTCTTTTGCAGTTTAATTTCTTTGACCATTTTGGCTGTTTTAATGCAAATGGTATGAAATTTGGCAAAATTGTGACTTTTTGGATACATGTAAAAAATGTGATCCCATTTTGCAAAATATGTATAACACACACTGTGTAGATCAAATAGTAACACTCAGCACCATAAAGACCAAAAATGGCCCATTGAAACCCATTAAAACGTTGTTTAAATCTGAGGCTGTCAGTAATACATGAAACATGATTTTTGCACAAACATCCTTTCATTTTGAAGCAAAAGCATTATATTTGCATTATATAGTGTATTCCACCAGATGACGTCACTACATATTTATTCCCTATGAGTGGAAATGCACCTTATTTTAGGCAATAGGCAATGTTTAATAGGTGGCCATTTTTGGTCTCTAACGCGCTAAGTGGGATTTTTTGCAAAGTGGGACATGTGATAATCCAAATCTAAAGTTTTCTCTTTGCATTTAGTTTATTGAAAATAATTGAATTTTTGTGTTTTTTCCTCTTATACAAATCGATGGTTTCGCAAACAAAACTGTTAATTAAAGGGTTAAAATCCTGAAATTGAATACATTTTTGGTAGTTATGATGAGGACTGATGCTGGTTAAAAGATTTAACTTGGTAAAAGTGGAAAATAATAATAATATATAATATTTTAGGCAATATTTAATATGTGGCCATTTTTGGTCCTTAATGCACTTAACGGTGTTAAAAATCTAATGCAGCACAAGGGTTAAATTAAGGCCAATTTAAGGTCCATTTTGCATTTGAATGCATTTAATTTAATTGTAATTTTCACTGTTCATTGTAACGGTGCTTCTCAGTAGATTCTCATTACTCTAAATGTTTTGTGAAATCAGCATAAATTAAAGCCATTTACTACAAATACTACATTGATGTATAAATCATTTTTGATTTAAAAACTTTTTCACATTAAAATAAAAATGAAAATTATGGCAATGCCAAATTGAAATCTTAATTTATCATTTATTTATTTATTTACTTAAATTTTGGGGTGAAATATGAGCCTGTCCTTTTCTTGAGAGGTACTTTTACTATTATCTGACCAGCTGAATTTAGAGTTATCTAGGCAAAACCAGGTGTGAAACATTTCAGAAGAGTGACTATATAAATATAAACACAGGCTGCTCTCACCACAACTAAAGTTTGAGATTCTCGAATTGCCCTGTGCCGAACAAAGACAGGAAGTGTGCAACGCCTAAGCAGAGAGAGCAATTATTCCATCTCCGTCTGATCTCTGCACTTTTGGGTCACGGCCGTCAGACAGATAATTTCACAGTGCAGACAGTTACATTGCCCATATGTGTGAGAGCTTCATTCCATGACCTCAACTCTTTACTGTGTAAAACTGGTGAAGAGGGAAGATTTATCATACAACACCTACAATAATATACATTTAAACTTTATGATGTGCCTTCAGTCAGAGGTTAAAGTTCTTCAAATCTGGCACACTATTATGCATAAAGCATCACACATTCCATTTATATCTATACTTTTTATAGAATCTATAACCAAATCTGTTCCATAAGAAGTCAAATCAGAATCAAAAGAAAAGCTCACAGATATTTTAGGTTTTCCAAATCTTCAAAGGCTCCTCTTGGGATTCGTCTGATGTGGTTGTTATTTAAAAGGCTAAAAGAAAGAGGAAAGAAATGAATAAGACATTAAAACAGATGGTCATGCATAATGCATATGTCAAACAAATGTACATGATCCAAAACGTTTAGTTTTGTTCAATTTGGTTTCATGAAACCAAAAAAGCTAGTTCATGCCAATAACAAAAACAGTGATCATATCATCATAGAGTAAGGTGGCAAGGCTTTAGAAAACATGGACACTTACAGTGTATTGAGATTCTTCAACCGCTTAAAGGAGCCTGGCTGTAAATCCTTGATTTTGTTGAATCTCAAATCTCTGGAAACAAAACAAAAAAGAAACACTTTTAGATCAAATTGCATTTGCCATGGTATTTAATGAATACAGCGTTGTCATGTATTAAATAAATCCCTTTTTTTATATATTACATAACTTTGGTGACAATCATTAACAGGCTTAATTTAAAACACCTCTTGAAAAACAGAGAATTGCAGAAAATATGTCTCTGCTGTTGTCTTTCTGAATACAAATTAAAATTTGTATTCATCATCAAACGCCGACCTAAGAAGTATGGAGTGCCACAAGGCTCGGTCTCAGGCCCTTTATTGTATTGCTTATATATGCATCTTTCGGCTGATATTACAAGGTACATCTGATATTACAAGGCACTAGCTTACATTGTTATGACATGCAGCTCTGTATCCTTGACACTAGATGTAATTTCAAAGCTTTCTAAGGACATTTAAAGCCTAGACGACTTCTGTCCTCCTGCAAAGTCTGATAAAAACGAGATGATAATTAGACAAAACATTTCAAGATGTTCTTTTAATATAATGTCTCTAGACTCTTCAGGGTGTTTGACAGAAATTCATCAATTTAAAGCCACTTTGTCAGTGTCCCTATACAGCATGTTATTATAGTGGCATGTGAACAATGAAGCATTTGTAAATTCAAGATGTAAAAGTTAGAGGACATAAACCGTATCAGAATATTTAATTTCACAGCTACTTTGGTGGCTTGTTAATAAATAATTTAATTTAATTATAAAATGCTGATACTCGCATTTAAATGCTCTGATTTAAAGTACTGATTCCTCAGGACCCCAATAACTCCCCCTTATTGTAACAAAGTATTATTCCCAATACATATGAATAAGATTGAAAATATATTCAATCTCTTCCTCTTCCTCTATCCCTTTCCTTTATGGCCCCTGAGATTCAGAATACAGTCTCTTGGCTAAAGTCTAGACATATCAGTCTAGCCAGCCGTATAGCTAACTTTTTATAGACATGCGCTCAACTGTGCAGTATCGTTAGGTCTGCTGGAATCCCGACTATTATTCTCAGGATATAACAGAGTTTGTGAACTATAATTAGGGACTAAGACTCACATTATAACCATTTTCTCTGAATTTACCTCATAAGCTCTTGTGCTGGTCAGATCAAGCTGACCCACCGCCAACAATCTCCAATATCCCCCACCTATAACACCTATATTTGCAGCTCCGTATCAAATATCAGTCATATACTAAGCCAGCAAGTGAAAGATATTTCCCTGACCACTGCTTGGATCGCTCCAGTAATCTCAGGCTGGGCTCCAAACTTAAAATCACCAACTATTTTTATACTTTTTTTACATATGTACCACAGTAATAACAATAAATTATGCATAATTATATGCATCTACTGTAACCTTCAACCAAATTCTAATCCTACTCCAACCCTATTAAGCTGGTAAGTCCCGCCCATCCGTTAAACTCCAAGTGGACCTCTAGGTTGAAAAAGCGTCAATGCAAGTGAATGAGATCAAATAATTATTTTCTGATCCCGTTTGAATTGTGCCATGAATGTGAACATATGATGTCTGTGAATTTTTTATATAATTTCCCATGTAACGAGTTTGACAGTATATTGTATGATTCTTTGGCTAGCAGTTGTGGAATAGACATAATGAGAAAGACTACACGTCGCATATGTTACGTCACCACATAACATATTTTCCCTACACAAATCACGGTAAGGAATTAGATCGAGATGCCTGTGTGTTTTGTACCAAGATGTCACCATTCAAACAATGGTTTGTTTAGCGGGATCCGCGTGCTAGTGGTGGTGACGTATATCAAACGCGTTGAAAGCAGCGAAGAGTTGTAGTCCACACAGTGCTCCCACACAAAGTCTAACCGTATGAAAATTCTACCCGCTAAATTGTAGCATTCTTTACACAAAAAATTATGTAAAAAATTCACAGACATCATATGTTCACGTTCATTCGCAAAATTCAAACGGGATTAGAAAATAATTTTTTTCTCTCATTCACTTGCATTGGCGATTTTTCAACCTAGAGGTCCAGCGGGGTTAGCTGAAGGGGCGGGACTTACCAGCTCTATAGTAAGTGCATGTAGTTGCTTAATATTACTAAGTACTTAAATATATAATAATTACATTGTAAACCAATTTTCTATAACATTTTTTTTTTGTACTTTGGCCTAGACAATTGTTTAAGCCAATATGAATGTCGATCCTTTCAAGATTTCTTCCTCATCCTTCTTCCTCAATCTCAGTTTTTTTTTCTTGCCACGGTTGCCTTTAGTTTGCTCACACAGGCAGTTTTCTCAGTAGAGCTGTTTTGAAACAATATGTATAGTGAAATGTGCATACAACGCTTGTGAATGCAAATGAAACTGTACTTGACAGATGATTGTTGTACACTGAAACCGGCATGGAGAAGTAGGAGAGGGTACTAGTGCTCATGATATAATTTACCTTATTGTGAGAACACATAACTAAAGAATAACAATGCAAGAAATAAAAGGATGGCTGTGTTTTTCTGTCGCAGAGACCATTGATTAGACTTGCAAAAAACACTTAACTGTAAATAGGTCATGCACCAACCTACACATGCCCCATGAGATACTGAAGAAAGAACAAACTTCAAGCAATAACCAGGTCCAAAAGCTAAAAGTGACCTTTTCAAGCGAACTTGCGCTGCGTCGAGAATTGATGCTATGGGAATGCTCTGCGTGAATGCGTCGGGAAGTACGTGTAAAATCAGTGTGCTTCTCCCTGCCTTCGCTACAATATGAGTGGGGATACGATACACATGATTTATGTGTTGTTTGCTTGGGAACAGAGCATGTCAGCTCTAGTAAAAGGGGGACAGTGTCCATTGTCCATTGACTAGGTACCGATGTTTTATTAGACCAAAGGTTCATTTTGCACCGGAGTTCTCCTTTAAGGCTGAATGCAAAGAAAAGTGTGCTTTTTTCCATTACAGAGAACCACGTTTTCATGTGTGGTGTGGGGTTTGACTCGTATCAGTTCTATCCTCACAGCTGTGAGCACGATAAAGCTATCTTTACAGTTTTCCATGTCCAATTTCTGTTGTATGATGTAAATACTGAATTAACCTTCCGGAAGAATCAAGTTTCTTATTATGTTTACTCCCAAGCTTTTGGAGTTGGAATTCTGAGTCAAACCAACGACAAAACCTCTATATTCTCGTGCAACTATACCAACATTGGTGACAAACACAATTCAAAGAAAGAGTAAAGGAGGACACCTACATTGTGCTGGAACAGCTACTTCTACCAAAAGTACTTGACTCCATTCACATCTGCAGTTGTGTTATTCCAACTATTAGGAGGTCTTGTAAGGTCACAGTGTGCATAAATTTAAATGCTGGGAATTCCTCACCAACCACATAACTGAAGCCTCTTGGATAAACATCAAACATCATCTTATTACAGCTGGGATCTACTGACTTTGACTTGATTACTACAGGTAGAAACATTTGGTTTTCCTGCTATCTAAACTTTTAAATCTAAAGAATCTAATTTAAAGAAGAATCTAAAGCCCTAGTATGGTTAATGCATAGTAATATAACTTCTAACTCATAGAAAATGCCTTCTTACCTCATGTATACAAGAGTTTAGAGCAGGAGAACGCATGTGGACAAAATGATGATTAGTTTCTCATTTAAATCAGTTTTATTAGATGATAATTTGGAATCGAATAAACCAGTAAACACTGGTAAACAAAAAATAATGGGTGAAAAACCCAAATTAAATCATTTTGATGAACACACACAGCAGTGAGTTAGCTTAAATGTTTGAGCCAATATGCTTTCCTGTGCACTATTACTACATTGACCCAAAAAGGGAGATGTATAAAAATCCCACAGAGATCGTCTACAGTAACATCACAGGCAACCGCAATACTTAAAGAAGAAAATTTTGTTAGAAAGCTAGAATTTGGGTAAAAGAAAAACAAGGGCAGAAAAGATTGACAACTCAACAGCTATACAGTCTATATAGTTAAACAAACTTGCTTTAAAAAGTATATCTTAAAAAGAAATGACCAGTTATTTCATAATTTTCTCCCGCTAATTAACACTATTATGAATCTTACCGTTTAAAGAACATCAACCAGACAGGCTAAATGCCTCTTTCTCTGAAGAATGTACTGTATAAGTTTTTCACCAATTTATTGCACCTTTGTTGTTCTTGGCAAATCTGCATGGTCAAGTGTAATCTAAAAGCATTTGCTAACTAGTGTCTTTTCTTCAGATGACATTATTAAAACTTACTATTAAATTGTAACAAATGGACATGTGTGATGACAAATAGTCAAGTAGATATTTATATATTTGCATAATTTACAGTGAGCTTACAAAACTGTGCATATTGTGTTGTGTGTAATGGTAAATTGCAGCGTTCGTTTTTCCCAAGCATTTATGCTTTTAACTCAGACAGTCTTTTAAACAGTCTGAATTAGATGCTGTTCTTGTGTTGTCGGTCTCTACTCTTCCCTCTCCACTCCACAGCTTGCCACGGCCATTTTTGTAGCATTTTAAAAAAAAAAACTGTGGTAAGAACTGACTGGTGCTGAAACGGGGGGTTTCATAACCCTTTAATAGGCAGTGACAACTATACATAATCAATCCATACTGTAGGTTGATTCTGGTCACATGTCTGGCCCAGATAAAGCAAGAGACTTCCCTCCAATGTACACATCGTAAATAGCTCCTCTATCACAGATGAACGGGAAACCTCCTTGATTAATCGTCACATAAGGAAAATATAAACCACTAAATTATAGACACAAATCTTTGTTCTTTTCTCACGTTGGCCAAATTAAATGAGTAAGTGAGTGAAAAAGATTTTGGAAAATGTTCTTCTTGCCATCAGGACACTAAGCCAAGGCTTTTTTGCTTATATTATCCTGGGAGTCCTGCAACTCCGAAATAATCATCGGTTCTTCTGAAACGCTAGAAGACAAATGGCCCTGCCTGACAGCCCTTAGGTTGAGGGATGCCCCCCTCACAGAGACATGCTCAGACACGGTTGCACAGATTCCAGCAGACCTCCAACCTGCCTCAGGAAACACCCTAAACAAAGACTGAGCTCATCTAATGCACAACATACTCAACGGATTCATACCATTCCTTACAAAGATATGGGTCAGTGTGGTTTACTAGTCATCCGACAAACAACTAATTCCCTTTCGAATGGGAACCCTACACTGCGTCTTGGTTGGACGCTATGGGGTCTGGAGTCTAGGGCTGTATTCAACCATAGAAATCCTTAGTCGACCAAAGTCGAGTCCTGTGCAACGATTAGTCGACAAAAAACAAAACAAAAAAAAACGTGATGTTTTGATTAAACATTTTTTAAACAATTGTCATTGAGCATTTATAAAACAACAACGAAAAAACATCACAAATAAATAAAACTATAATAATAATACAATTCTTTGAAAATTAAGTGATTTTTTAACTGCAAAAAGTGAAGAGCTCTGTCCTAGGTCTATAGTAACATTCACAATCGCGCACCTGACCACACCACACGCTGCAAAAAAATATAACTGCTATCTGCCACATAATGAAAAATCCCAACAAAACCTCTCGTTTATACAGGCTTTATATTCTTCTTTACTTTCAAAGCTATGCGTTAACTTTCGCCCTGACGATCAAGGCGTTTTAAACAACACACAAAAAAAACCAAAATAACTTAAAAACAATCCTAATAATAGGCTGTAGGACCGCGTATAGGTTTATTTTCGTTTTGTTGCATTATTTAGGCTATTTTCAAATGCGTCAAGTGTACAAATAAAAATGAAAACATTAAGAAAACACAATCTATTGAGTCAGCATGATATAGCCGTTAAAAGGCTGCTCACGTCTTTTGCGCGCTCAAGTTCGATTTCAAGTGTAGGCGCGCGACTTGCGCGCTCATAATGGAGCAACGCGATCGCCTCCCTCCACAGTCTTGTCGTCTTTGTTTTAAAATGCAGCCAGACAAAAGATTTAGATTTCCTGGACATTTTGTAGACTAAAGCCAAAACAAGCCGCGTTCTAACTGAATGAATACAGCATCCCTTACCGAGCGCGAGCAGCAGCGCAGCCAGCCACGGGTGCGGTTCCCGAGTGTATTGTGTGTGTGCGCTAAACTGTGGCGCAGTTACAAAAATATCCTAAATTAAAGCATTTTAAAGTTGGGGACAAAACATAGGCTAATTATATTTAGAATACAGTAATAAATAACTGCTTATAAATGAATAAATATCAAGGAGTAAATCATTGAAAAATTCTTTCTATTGGTAAAAAAAAAAAAAATGCAACTGGTCGACCAATAAGAATGTCAGTCGACCAAGACGGCATCGACCGATTAGTCGACTAAACGACTAAAGTTGACAGCCCTACTGGAGTCAAGTCTTCTTACCATCAGTAAATCCTGCGTCTGAAGCATGTGTGAAATCACTCCAATCTGTTTAGTTGTTGACAGTCTGTGATGTCATTAGCCAATAGTATAAGAGGACGACCATAGCACATGTTAGCAGCTTTTTTGTCTTCAGCATATTCTTAGCGTGTGGTGAAGACATGATCATGGAAAATTCTTGCAAGCGTTTTTAGGAAGCATGTACCTCTATGTCCCAGGTTTTTGACATCTGAGGACACACGACCTGTGCATATATTGCTTGGGAGAGGAGCTCTAGAATAAAGATATTTTCCAGCTAAAGGTAGTTTTGATTGATTCACTTCCATTGCAACGATCATTAGTAATTAACTATGGGGCTGCTAACACGACCCCGTTTTAACATAAATCTCTTAAGTTCTACCAGAAAGACTCGGGAGATAAAATTATGTAAGAAAGCATCCATTTATTGGTTGCCCAGCAAGCAATTATTCATAAAGTTCTTTGGTGTAGGCCCCGTCTATAGTTCATAATCTGAGGGTAGCGGATCAGCATCTCCTGCTAGAAGACGAAGGCAGGGGCACAGCCGACCCCTGGGAAGTATAGACAGGACCATCCTGGGGGTGGTGGGGAGGATGGAGGTTGTTGTCGTGTCAGAATCTGCGAACTCAAACATGTGTAAGTTCCACTCTCATACAGTAAGAATATGAACGTGATTGGATAGATTTGAAGGTAATTAAGTAACACAGTAATTAAGTCTTCCTTGCCGAACTTATGCTAAAGCTTTCATTTGTCTAAACGCAAACTTAAAAAAACACGAAACCGTGAGAACACCGATGGCACGTACACGCGTATTAAGAGCCCACTCCACAGGTTGAATAAATGTGAGCAGACATAGTCCTTTCCTAAAAAAACAACCCTCAGCAAACTACTTGTCTGGAACTATCCCGACAACGCTTTATCTGTAGAGAGGTAAGGGATGGGAGGGAGGGGGATGTCTCGAGAGACGTCCGATCCAGCAGATAGCTTGTTGCTGGCAACATTAACCTTCTTGGCAGCCTTTGGAAGCAGATGTGGTTGAAGAAGGCAAGGAAAGTGTGTGTACTGAGTCTTCTCATCCTGCTATTACCACATACGAGGAATTGCTGGGGGTCATGGCCTGGCCGCTCAGATTGGATCTAGCTTGGGGGTGTGAAAAACAACGTTTCTTGTGGTTGACTGGACAAGCAATTCCTGTTAGGCTATGTTCACCCTTCCCCCATGAGCCTAACATTCATTCCCAACCTTCACCTTGAAGTGTAGAAGTCATGGAAGAAGTCATGTTCAGCCCAGATTTATCCATTTCATTATTCAAACTACACAAATGTGGAAGGATTAGCTGAGTGTGGATATGTGAAGATGCAATTGCAAACTAACTCTCCCCGGGTAAGTCATCATCTTTGAAAGCTCCTGCCCTGTCATCCAGGCCGCTCTAGACCACCTCACACATGAATGGCAAGGCAGGTCAGACTGAAGGGCATTGCACACAATGGCTGTTTGCAGGCCAACCAGGTAGATCTCCTCAAATATACCTGGATCAGGGCCAGAGACTGTCCCCTAAAGCGGTTGCTGAACACAGATATAGCTCTCTGGACCACTAAACAAACAGCTGCTGCTATCGGTCGCTTGATGGCAGCAATGGTGGTCACGGAGAGGCATCTGTGGCTGAACTTGGCTTCATTCAAGCCGGGCATTCCCCAGCTACAGAGGCATAGAAGGGATCTTCTATTTTTGCGGAAGATAATGGCTTAGGGAACTATGGAACTACGGTGTGTGTGTATGTGTGCGCTTTGGATGGATGCTCTGACTCCGGCTAAGTAATCCGTTGAGTCAACATGCTATGCCCACTTTGTGCATTTTTTCACCTAGTGAATCAACCCCTGCAGAATGGATATTTGTTCCCCATATCATCCATACAAGATGCAGCATTGAGTTCCCATTCAAAAGGGAATGTCTCCGGTTACAACTATAAACATGCTTCCATGAAAAAGGGAACAAGACACTGCTTCTCGTGGCCATGCCAGTCGGTCTGCTTGCACAACAAGTTGATGACGTGTACTACCGGCGCCCTCTTATACTCCGCTAATGATGTCACGGAATGTTGCAAACTAATCAAATTAGAGTGTTTTCACATATGGTTCAGACACCAGATACGCTGATGGAGTACCCATAGCGTCCATCCTAGATGTAGTGTCTAGTTCCTCTTCTCAGGGAACCATTGTTACAGTTTTACATGAGACATTTGTTAGTGAGCGTATTGAGACTTTGTTTTGTATTGTAGCTGTAGGCCTTGTTCACACACTAATTTGTTTTTGTTTGAAAACACATCTTTTTCTCTTTTTACTTCCATCCACACTGAGACAGTGTTTTTTTTTGTGCTGTTTTGTGCTGTGAGCTTTCCTAAGTGGAAAAAAATTGAAAACAGTTTTCGCATTGTAGTGTGAACTGTGAAAACTGAGATGAAAATGATGATGCATTAAAATTTTAAAATGATGACATTTTAGTTCCTAAAATGTACATATTAACACCTAAAATGTACATATTAGGACCTAAAAAGGACATATTAGCTCATGAAATGTAGATATTAACACCTTATTTGTACATATTAACACCTAAAATGTACCTATTAGAACATAAAATGTACATATTAACACCTAAGATGTACATTCACACCTAAAATGTACATATTAACACTTAAAATGTCATATTAGCACCTAAAATGGACAGAAGTTAACCTTTTGAAAAGGTACAGCCCCAGTGACAGCTTTTGTACCTTTTTTTTCTGAGAGTGTAGGTGCATAGTTCATGTAATTTAGGACATGACTTGGGTCCACTAGAACATAGAACAAACATGTCAGGGAGAAATTGGAGCTTGCTGCTTGTTTGTAGGGATGGATGGCCCAACATTGTTGTGACATATCATTATGACTATAAAATAATATGTTTGTTTTATTTTTATTTATAATAATAATAAAACATAAAACTATCAAACAAAATAAGAGATATTATTATTATTTATAATAATAATAATACATAAAACTATCAAACAAAATAAGAGATATTATTATTATTATTATTATATTTCACTGTAAAATGAAAATGTTTATTATACTAACAATAATTTACAGAACAACTGTAATATCGAAAATGAAGTCCAAATGAATTTTCACCACATCTAAAGATATATTGTAACAGTTTAAAACAGTGTAATGTCTTTTTCATAACCCATCATGTTTTCAACGTTGCAGTAACTTATAAGTGAGGAACACCGAGTAAGAGACTAAGCAAAGCAGGTCAGACTTCCTCTCAGCAGGGGAACATGCAAGTTAACTATGCAAGACTGTTTAATAAAACAGAACAAAAGCACAGCGATCTGGGTGCATTGTTGATGGGACAATTCGTCTGCAGGTGAGCCTTGGCAATTATGACATAATGAATACAGTTTATTGTTAGCTGGAGAACAAAACGGCACAACAGACTATTCACAGATTGTAACTGTATCTGAGCTGTGATGACTCATTGTCCACTGGGCCTGAGTTCAGCAGTCTTGGCCACATGTTTGAGCACTTCATTTATATAATACAGCTTGGATTGATTAGCAGTGGTGTTTGGCAGCAGTGACTTTCCCAATCAAAAATACACAACACATGCAATATGTGTCCATGAAGAGGCCGAGACGGATGACATGGTTCATAATGCAACATATCCATCACAAAGCCTGCTCAGATCTGCAGTCCTCGAACAAGCATAGATATGGAAGAATAAAAAAAACAACAAAAAAAGTTAATTTCAGTTTGTTTTTTTTAAATGGAACCCATTCTATATGACTGCTATATTATTATTATTGTTTTAAATTATATAAAAAAAAAATTAATAAATACTAGGGCAATCAAAGGATTAATTGCGATTAATCACATCCAAAATAAACATATAAAAATATAAAATATAAATATAATATAAAATAAAATATAAATATAATATAAAATAAAATAAATAAAATATAAAAATATAAATATATATAAATATTTTAGATATAAATATATTTTTTCTTAAATATACATGCATGTATAGTATGTGTAAGTGTATTTATATATATACACAAAATATTTATACACAGTGCACCCACATATATTATGTAAACAAAAACTTTTATTTTGGATGCGATTAATCGTTTGACGGCACTAATAAATACATATAGTAATAGTACTGTAATACAAAAATATTTAATAATAATAATAAAATTCCTTACCAATTTTTTTTTCATTTGGTTGTTTGCTCTCATTGTTTAAGCTTTGCAAAACTTTTGAATTGCACATATATATTTACAAGAACACTATAATGGATTTTTAGTATTACTCGCCCGTGCAAACCCCTTGCATCTGACAATATAAAAAAATAGTGATAATATCGGATTATTATAATGGAGAAAAAAGCCAATGAACAATTCTAAATCCATTCTGTTATAATTTCGCTTATAAAAAAAAAACAGCTACAAAAACACGCACAAGATTGTGGTGTCGCCGAGCAGTCACTGCGTCTCTGAGCTGACGCTGTTTGGAAGAATAGAAACGTGACCTGATAGCAGGGGAATGCAAGTCAACAGAAAACAGGATGTGGTCTTGGTCCTTGTAGGCTCACGTCCAGTTTAATGATTTCACAGGAAATTCCCCACAATGTACTGTATGATATGGATGATAAAGAGCAAGAGCGACACGATAACACAATCGGACACAAATACAGCAGGAGCAGAATCACATCAACACTCTGAGATGGTCATGATATATTTCATACATCAGGGTGTTATTATGACTCATATGATATAGGGAGAATGTGGAGCTCGTATTCAAGGAGGGGGAAAAACAGCTTCATTGTATTTAGAGGCCCAACCTGATACATAAGGGATGCAAATTATCGATGAATTCGAACCTTATCGATCGATTAACGATTAACTAATAAGAGCCTATTTTCCTGAGAATGTAAATATCTCATGATATCATTTTAACATAAAAATCTAAATATTGCTTATACTGAATGAAAATGCATGTTATATTGCTCAATTAATGTTTTATTGTAACAGTTGGGATATGTCACAGAATAATGGCATTTATGTAGTTTAACAAAATAAGTTATGCACAGAAAATTAAAATACAAAAAAAAAAAAAATTAATTGTGCACTGGCTCACCTGTTCCATGTGAAACATTAAGCAGCATATAGAGCCCGACCGATAAAGGATTTTGAAGGCCGATACCGATAAAAATATTTTTGCGTTTTAAAATCCGATATATCTGCCTTTTTTTTTTTTTTTTTATTAAATATTGTTGGATTTCACACACGTGTAAAAGAAAAGCTAACTTTTCTGCACAAGATACGTTTGATACTTTTTCTCTATGTCTAAATGTTCACTCCTCGCAAGTATAACTTACATTTTACAATGCAGGGACTGTAACTAGAGATATGCTAGCTATAAATACGGTAATCATTACTTTATTTAGGCAGAAAAAGTTCATTGTGGTTTCCAAGCTCATTAATGTTAACGTTAGCGGTCTTCCACTGATGATAGTGGCATTAGCTAGCTTTGTGGTTAGCTGGTCTATGATGAGCCATAATTTAGCAATAGATGACATCATACTGCAAATTGTAAAACATACTGTACATTTTCAATATAACAGGCAATTCAATTTTTATTTTATTTTTTAGATATTCATTTATCGGCCATTATAACTGCCGATACCATGTTTTGGAAAATGCCTAATATCGGCCGATAATATCGGTCGGCCGATATATCGGTCTGGCTCTAATACATTTTAAATAAAAATCTATATGGGTAGGCTTATCCTACCTACACTATATTAAGCCTACATATAATAATCTATCTGGTAAACTACTTATATAAAAAACTTGAAACATTAGCAGCAGCACTTATAATATAGGCTGAGGGGGAAGTCAATGAGTGGAAATAAGGTGTGGCCCCTTTAAGAGCTGTGCGCTCCCTGTTGAACTATCGGCTGTATTGTGTTGTATGTGCCGTGTGCCTCAAACACCCCTTTTGCGGTCTATGCGAAGTGAACACACCATGTATGAAAGTGTGACAGACAGTTAGACTAGTTTCCCGGGAAAAATAACAAACTGGGAGATAGAGCTAAAAAACGTGAGAAACCCGGGAAAACGGGAGTGTTGACAGGTATGAGCCAAGTAATTGTTAGAATACAGCTGGATTTTCGAGGTTAGCACGCTGTATAACGTTAGCTGGCGCTAGTCAATATCAATGCACTCCACTCCGTTTTGACCGCCTCATGTTTGGTTTGGTGCATAAAATGCATAAAAATATCAACTATCACTCTATATCTGCAAACAAATGTCTAATAAGATGCTACAGTCAGCCGTTTTTCCTCTTTGTCGCCATCTCTGTTAGAAATCTGCAATTGCAGTAATTCACTGAATTATCAACTTTACGTGAGTTGTGCCTCGGCACTGGCTGGTTATGTACTTGCTAAAAAATACTTTTGGATAATTAATTTGGATACTAACTTGGATCATTTTTAAACTAAAAAAAGTTAGTCAAGTAACCGAGTCAAGTTAGTCAAGTTACTAGGCAAACATTTGAGCTTATAAAACTTGACCTTTTTTTTTTTTTTTTTTAATGAGCGATTGTTTCACTTGATAAGACCCTTATTCATCATCTGGAATCATTTAAAGCCCTTTGAACAGTTTGCACTGAAACTGTCTTTTGGATCTTGAACCATTTGATTCCCATTAAAGTCCATTATATGGAGAAAATCCTGGAATGTTTTCATCAAAAACCTTAATTTCTTTTCGATTGAAGAAAGAAAGACGTGGACATCTTGGATGACATGGGGGTGAGTAAATTATCAGCAAAAGTTTTTTATAAAGTGAACTACTCCTTTAAGCCAAACAAGAACCAGGCTTAATTTATGTTGGGGTTAATTTATGTTCTAGCACCCAGTATTATAAAGTGCTCTCACTCGGCTCACAGAAGTCCTCAGCCTCTACGTTAGGCCTCACTTTCAGCTTTCTAAAGCTGGAATAGTGTAGCAAACTCTCTCCACAGCACTGGCACAGGAAGAGAGCGCCAGGAGCGTTCTTTTATTAACTATCAGGGTCCATATCCCCTCTGTGCAAATTAGCAAAGCTTTAGGGATTTCACTGGCTTTGCATTCCACAATGCCACTGAGAATGAATGCCTGACAAAACCTGACTGCAGCAAATTCCACACAATGCCGCTTCCCTCTTCCTTACTAACTCTCTCGGACTCGACAGATCCTCTTTGAGGAAACCAGCTGATGGCCAAGTCCCAGGAAGAGGAAGGACCAAATTGTCCTTCAAATTGTTTATCTTCTTTTAAATAGCCATTATGTAGATATGTAGATGTAGATAAACTGGAAAAATAAGGATATTGTATCAAAACTTTAGCAAGCTATGTAGAAGTTGTGTTTTACAAGGAACATTTGTTTACGTCAACTCAACTTTTACCCGTTCACACAAGCCATGCAAAATATCAGATATATTTGGAGGAGATCATATTGGCGGCAATGAGTGAATTTTGGATGCTGTTGACACCTCTAAATAAAGTAGGATCTGTTCTGTGACTGTAATAATACATAAATGCTGTCTACGGGATAGTTCACACAAATAAAAAATGACTCACCCTCATGTCGTTCCAAACCCGTAATACTTTCGTTCATCTTCAGAACACAAATCAAGATCGTTTTGATGAAATCTGAGTTATTTCTGTCCCTCCATTGACAGCTACGCAACTACAACTTGGACGTTTCAAAAAATTCATAAAGTTTCTATAACTAATCTATATGAATTGAGCAGTTAGGTCCATATTTTCTGAGGAGACGTGATCACTTTATATGATTATTGATTTCAGTTTTTTATTCACATATAAACATTCATATAACTCACACATCAGTTGTGGTAAACAAAAGCTCAAGTATGTTCTCTTGACGTGCGAGAACCAATGAGGTCCATTCTCGTGTTACGCATCACGTTTGAGCTTCAGCAAGAACCAATGAGGCTCATTCTCGTGTTACGCATCACGTTTGAGCTTCAGCAAGAGCCAATGAGGTTCATTCTCGTGTTACGCATCACGTTTGAGCTTCAGCAAGAGCCAATGAGGTTCATTCTCGTGTTACGCATCACGTTTGAGCTTCAGCAAGAGCCAATGAGGTTCATTCTCGTGTTACGCATCACGTTTGAGCTTCAGCAAGAACCAATGAGGTTCATTCTCGTGTTACGCATCACGTTTGAGCTTCAGCGAGAACCAATGAGGTCCATTCTCCTGTTACGCATCACTTTGAGCTTTAGCAAGAGCCAATGAGGTTCATTCTCGTGTTACGCAGCACGTTTGAGCTTCAGCAAGAGCCAATGAGGTTCATTCTCGTGTAAAGCATCACGTTTGAGCTTCAGCAAGAGCCAATGAGGTTCATTCTCGTGTTACGCATCACGTTTGAGTTTCAGCAAGAGCCAATGAGGTTCATTCTCATGTTACGCAGCACGTTTGAGCTTCAGCACGAACCAATGAGGTTCATTCTCGTATTACGCATCACGTTTGAGCTTCAGCACGAACCAATGAGGTTCATTCTCGTGTTACGCAGCACGTTTGAGCTTCAGCAAGAGCCAATGAGGTTCATTCTCGTGTTACGCATCACGTTTGAGCTTCAGCAAGAGCCAATGAGGTTCATTCTCGTGTTACGCAGCACGTTTGAGCTTCAGCAAGAACCAATGAGGTTCATTCTCGTGTTACGCAGCACGTTTGAGCTTCAGCAAGAGCCAATGAGGTCCATTCTCGTGTTACGCAGCACGTTTGAGCTTCAGCAAGAGCCAATGAGGTTCGTTCTCGTGTTACGCAGCACGTTTGAGTTTCAGCAAGAGCCAATGAGGTTCATTCTCATGTTACGCAGCACGTTTGAGCTTCAGCACGAACCAATGAGGTTCATTCTCGTATTACGCATCACGTTTGAGCTTCAGCACGAACCAATGAGGTTCATTCTCGTGTTACGCAGCACGTTTGAGCTTCAGCAAGAGCCAATGAGGTTCATTCTCGTGTTACGCATCACGTTTGAGCTTCAGCAAGAGCCAATGAGGTTCATTCTCGTGTTACGCATCACGTTTGAGCTTCAGCAAGAGCCAATGAGGTTCATTCTCGTGTTACGCATCACGTTTGAGCTTCAGCAAGAGCCAATGAGGTTCATTCTCGTGTTACGCATCACGTTTGAGCTTCAGCAAGAGCCAATGAGGTTCATTCTCGTGTTACGCATCACGTTTGAGCTTCAGCAAGAACCAATGAGGTTCATTCTCGTGTTACGCATCACGTTTGAGCTTCAGCGAGAACCAATGAGGTCCATTCTCCTGTTACGCATCACTTTGAGCTTTAGCAAGAGCCAATGAGGTTCATTCTCGTGTTACGCAGCACGTTTGAGCTTCAGCAAGAGCCAATGAGGTTCATTCTCGTGTAAAGCATCACGTTTGAGCTTCAGCAAGAGCCAATGAGGTTCATTCTCGTGTTACGCATCACGTTTGAGTTTCAGCAAGAGCCAATGAGGTTCATTCTCATGTTACGCAGCACGTTTGAGCTTCAGCACGAACCAATGAGGTTCATTCTCGTATTACGCATCACGTTTGAGCTTCAGCACGAACCAATGAGGTTCATTCTCGTGTTACGCAGCACGTTTGAGCTTCAGCAAGAGCCAATGAGGTTCATTCTCGTGTTACGCATCACGTTTGAGCTTCAGCAAGAGCCAATGAGGTTCATTCTCGTGTTACGCAGCACGTTTGAGCTTCAGCAAGAACCAATGAGGTTCATTCTCGTGTTACGCAGCACGTTTGAGCTTCAGCAAGAGCCAATGAGGTCCATTCTCGTGTTACGCAGCACGTTTGAGCTTCAGCAAGAGCCAATGAGGTTCGTTCTCGTGTTACGCAGCACGTTTGAGTTTCAGCAAGAGCCAATGAGGTTCATTCTCATGTTACGCAGCACGTTTGAGCTTCAGCACGAACCAATGAGGTTCATTCTCGTATTACGCATCACGTTTGAGCTTCAGCACGAACCAATGAGGTTCATTCTCGTGTTACGCAGCACGTTTGAGCTTCAGCAAGAGCCAATGAGGTTCATTCTCGTGTTACGCATCACGTTTGAGCTTCAGCAAGAGCCAATGAGGTTCATTCTCGTGTTACGCATCACGTTTGAGCTTCAGCAAGAACCAATGAGGTTCATTCTCGTGTTACGCAGCACGTTTGAGCTTCAGCAAGAACCAATGAGGTTCATTCTCGTGTTACGCAGCACGTTTGAGCTTCAGCAAGAGCCAATGAGGTCCATTCTCGTGTTACGCATCACGTTTGAGCTTCAGCGAGAACCAATGAGGTTCATTCTCGTGTTACGCATCACGTTTGAGCTTCAGCAAGAACCAATGAGGTTCATTCTCGTGTTACGCAGCACGTTTGAGTTTCAGCAAGAGCCAATGAGGTTCATTCTCGTGTTACGCATCACGTTTGAGCTTCAGCAAGAACCAATGAGGTTCATTCTCGTGTTACGCATCACGTTTGAGCTTCAGCAAGAGCCAATGAGGTCCTTTCTCGTGTTACGCAGCACGTTTGAGTTTCAGCAAGAGCCAATGAGGTTCATTCTCATGTTACGCAGCACGTTTGAGCTTCAGCAAGAGCCAATGAGGTTCATTCTCGTGTTACGCAGCACGTTTGAGCTTCAGCAAGAGCCAATGAGGTTCATTCTCGTGTTACGCATCACGTTTGAGCTTCAGCAAGAGCCAATGAGGTCCATTCTCGTGTTACGCATCACGTTTGAGCTTCAGCAAGAGCCAATGAGGTTCATTCTCGTGTTACGCATCACGTTTGAGCTTCAGCAAGAACCAATGAGGTTCATTCTCGTGTTACGCATCACGTTTGAGCTTCAGCAAGAGCCAATGAGGTTCATTCTCGTGTTACGCATCACGTTTGAGCTTCAGCAAGAACCAATGAGGTTCATTCTCGTGTTACGCAGCACGTTTGAGCTTCAGCAAGAACCAATGAGGTTCATTCTCGTGTTACGCATCACGTTTGAGCTTCAGCAAGAGCCAATGAGGTCCATTCTCGTGTTACGCATCACGTTTGAGCTTCAGCAAGAACCAATGAGGTTCATTCTCGTGTTACGCATCACGTTTGAGCTTCAGCAAGAACCAATGAGGTTCATTCTCGTGTTACGCATCACGTTTGAGCTTCAGCAAGAGCCAATGAGGTTCGTTCTCGCGCATCAAGCAGGTTCGGTTTATGTTCACTGATCAATGTTTAAATGTGAATAAAAGCCTAAATTTAATATCTTCATCAATATGATACAGAAAGCTCTAAGATTTCATCAAAAAGTTCTTAATTTGTGTTCTGAAGTTTGGAACGACATGAATGTGAGTAATTAATGACTGAATTAAATTTTGGGGGGGGGGAAACTAACTATTTAAAAGACCCCAATAGTTGTCTATTTTGAATGCCTATGATGTTTCCACAGGTATATGTGAACGTGCCTGAACAAAAGAACATTTCTTCCATTTAATATACTGTCCAACAGAACAGCTTATCTTTAGTTAATGGTTACCTGATTCTAGGTGTATATTATGAAAATGTACAACACTAACACAATTTTTCAATCCAGCTGAGCAATTTCATAAGCAGGCTACATTCCTGAAATGTGTAACACAGGCTGTCTTATCTTATCTAAGACCGTTTACAACCTTTTTAGACCTGCACAGTGGTATGTTCATGCAGAACCTATAAATAAAGCATTACAATATCGGGACATCCCTACATCTATGGAGAGATCAATAAGTTGAGAGATATGTAACTGCATTCTGCTCCTCAATCGATGAATATCAAATTTTCTGACAAAATAAAGCTGCTTTTGTACTCGTTCAGCACCTTCTTCCTAAACGTCATCAGTAAAAGTTAGTTAGGTAGTTCACTGCTCATCATCTGATCATATGAATCTTGCAAAGCAGTACTGTCACATATGGTAAAGAGGTTGACAGAATCATTTTTGCAGGTGGAAAATACGTTTTCCAGCCGCAGTCAGAGATGCAGATAGATACAGTGTTTAGTTGTGCCGGACTGGAGCACGATGTTGTTGTGCTCATTTAAACACATACTGAACATTCTGTAATAGTGATCTCATGTGAAACAAAAGCATGCCTTCTAATGTTACTGCCATTTTATAATTCACTCAAAAAATCTGCCCTAAATTACTATAATCGTTCTGACCCTATTGCCAATACTTCCGCCCCCATTTGTCTGTATTATATAATATATGGTAAGGGGGAGAGGCATTTTACTGGAAAGACAAAGATTGACAGCAACTGCATGGCAGACTCATGCGCCAGCAACCATTTCAACTATCAAGCTGTGAATTACTAGATTGCCGTTTTGTAAATCAACACCAGGAAATGAAGGCAGACTAAACAGTCACACTGGTCACTACTCACCCCCATGTCATCCAAGATGTCCATGTCTTTCTTTCTTCAATTGAAAAGAAATTAAGGTTTTTGATGAAAACATTCCAGGATTTTCTCCATATAATGGACTTCAATGGGAACCAAATGGTTCAAGGTCCAAAAGACAGTTTCAATGCAAACTGTTCAAAGGGCTTTAAACGACACCAGACGATGAATAAGGGTCTTATCAAGCGAAACGATCGCTCAAAAAAAAAAAAAAAGTTTACGTTTTTATAATCTCAAATGGTCGCCTTGCTCTTTTCTGTGATGCGAGTTCATGACTCTCCTGTTCAAACTCTTTCATCAAAATGAACGAATCTTATTTCGTGTCATTTGGTTCATTCAACGAACTAAATGAACACTCATCACAGAACAGAGCAAGGCGACCGTTTGAGCTTATAAAACTTAAACTTTTTTTTATGAGCGATCATTTCGCTTGATAAGACCCTTATTCATCGCCTGGTGTCATTTAAAGCCTTTTGAACGGTTTGCAATTTGCACTGAAACTGTCTTTTGGACCTTGAACCATTTGGTTCCCATTGAAGTACATTATATGGAGAAAAATCCTGGAATGTTTTCATCAAAAACCTTAATTTCTTTTCGACTGAGGAAAGAAAGACATGGACATCTTGGATGACATGGGGGGTGAGTAAATTATCAACAAAATATTTTTTAAAAGTGAACTAATCCTTTAAACCTTAGAGACTGCTTAGACCTAATAGGCCTGTAGGTTCATATAAGGCCTTTGAATCAATATATTTGCATCAGTGGAGCACCAACATTTCTACAACTAGAAATATTTGTCTGAAACTGTTTTGCAGGGACTAAAATGTTATTTAATTAGTGCTTCTCCAATGGCACGTTTTGACGGTGTCAGTCTCTATTTTGTTTTCTTGCTTCTTGATTTCACATTTTGAATCAATCTTCATTTGGAGAAACTGAGATCTATGCAGTTTTCAGTTTATCTGTGAAGCCATGAACAAAACTTTAATAAACAATATATTTGCAGTGAGCCTGCCTATCCAATAATCCCAATGAGATTTGTACCTAAAGTTTTAGCTTTCAAATTCTGAAAGATTTGAAACAGAAACCTTAGAAGAAATGTTGAAAGATACAGTATAACTTTATGAAATTATGTGAATAAAACAGGCTTAAGAACAATGTCACTTAAAGGATTAGTTCACTTTTGAAAAAACTTTTGCTGATAATTTACTCACCCCCATGTCATCCAAGATGTCCATGTCTTTCTTTCCTCAGTCGAAAAGAAATTAAGATTTTTGATGAAAACATTCCAGGATTTTTCTCCATATAATGGACTTCAATGGGAACTGGATGGTTCAAGTATCAAAAGACAGTTAAAAACTGTTTCAGATGCAGCTTCAAATGTCTTTAAACGACACCAGACGATGAATAAGGGTCTTATCATGCGAAACGATCGGTTATTTCAAAGCTTATTCCAAAAATGTAACTTTTATAAGGACAAATGCTAGCCTTGCCATATTCTGTGAGTTATTCCGTAATTACGTTCAAAAGGTCACGGGCGACGTAGCCAGAAGTACAGAGTCAGTGTTTACAAGTTGAATGCATAGGTTGACCGTGCAAACTAGCTCAAACACCGTTTACAAAAAAAGGGAATAAAAGGAAAAACAACGATGTGGGACGATTTTGATTCTGTACTTCCGGCTACGTCACCCGTGACCTTTTGAACGTAATTACGTATTACGTGACGTTACAAACGCGCCTCACAGAATAGAGCAAGGCTAGCATTTGTCCTTAGAAAAGTTACATTTTTGGAATAAGTTTTGAAATAACCGATCGTTTCGCATGATAAGACCCTTATTCATCGTCTGATATCGTTTAAAGACATTTGAAGCTGCATCTGAAACTGTTATTAACCGTCTTTTGATACTTGAACCATCCGGTTCCCATTGAAGTCCATTATATGGAGAAAAATCCTGGAAGGTTTTCATCAAAAACCTAAATTTCTTTTCGACTGAGGAAAGAAAGACATGGACATCTTGGATGACATGGGGGTGAGTAAATTATCAGCAAAAGTTTTTTCAAAAGTGAACTACTCCTTTAACGTTACATTTACCTCAGAAAATCCATTCAATGACAGTAGTTAGTCAGCAAGAAAAAAAAAATAAACGAGTGTGTTAAAACCTGCAGTTACAGTAATTTCCCACACTCAAAGCGCTTGACCAATCACAACGCACTGCTCCAGCCGACCAATCAGAGAAACAGTGTGCTTTTCAGGAGGAGGGGCTTCATAGAGACAGGAACTAAACAGAGCGTTACTGACAGACAGGGAAGAGAGGAGCCGCAACAATGGAGAATATGAGGAAAATTATGTTTTTAAAAACATCAAGCATGAAAATCTATTCAAGTTGAGCCCTTTAAAGGAGTAGTTCACTTTAAAAAAAAAATTTGCTGCTAATTTTGCTGCTAATTGAAAAGAAATTTAGGTTTTAAGGTTTTTGACAGCTCAAGTCCAAATGGTTAGGCGAGCATTTGTGCTAATAAAACTTAAACTTTTTTAATTATTTTTTCATTGACGGATCGTTTCGCTAGATAAGACCCTTATTCATCGTCTGGTGTCGTTTAAAGCCCTTTGAAGCTGCACAGGACCTTGAGCCGTTTGGACTCCACTGAAGTCCATTATATGGAGAAAATCCTGGAATGTTTTCATCAAAAACCTTAATTTCTTTTCGACTGAAGAAAGAAACACATGGACATCTTGGATGACATGGGGGTGAGTAAATTATCAGCAAAAGGTTTTTTTTTTTTTAAATCCTTTAAGTCCCCTTTAAGTCCAAAAAGTGCGCAAAGCTCCATCAATGCACCATTTACGGCCCACTTTCCTCTTGCTCAGGCACAATGACAGACCTCGGCAGCGTAATAATGCACTGGCCTCAGTTTAGGTTTTCAGCGACGGCTGGCGCAGTGCTGAAGTCAGGCTTATTATGTTAGTCTAGTTTCTCCATGGGCGTCTTGCAGACAGATGTGGAGTTAATGGAGAGCACTCCGCACCCCTGTTGAGTTTATGTCACTCCTTTGCAATCAGCCACAAATCTGAATGCAGTCCTCTGTCTGTTTGCAGTCGCACAGATGCATTGTGGGTCTGGAAACAAATGCATACAACTGTCACATGGGACTATTAAAACCAGCCGAGGAATGCATTGCAAATTCGGAGTGATTTGGGATCCACTCTTTTGTCTCCTCTTCTCGTCTATAAGACAGACACCAGCTCTGAATTTTGAAAAGACAGTTTGGATTATATGTAGACTGATGGTGTGATGTTATGCATCAAATCATGAGTTATTAAGTAGCCTACTGTTCCTGTTGAGATCGTGACACAGATGCCGCACCTTTAACACAGTGACCCACATAAAAGACATCATTAAAGAAGTTGCTGAAAAAGCCATTCATTCATTCATTCATGCATTAGTCAGTCAGTCAGGAAAGGCTGTGTAACACAATGCTGTTATTGTTGCAATGCAATTACTTCAAAGCCTCAAAGGAAACACTTTAAACATGAAAAAACGGCATCATTTTTTCATCCTCAAGTTGTTTCAAACCTGTATGATTTTTTTCTTTGGCTGAACACAAAGGACGATATTTTAAAGGGGAAATGAAGCGGTGAATCAAGTTTACATGATTTACAAGATGGATTTCCAATATAATCAACAATTATATAAGAAACATTACAAATGTAAACATTTAGAAGAAAAAAAGAAAAAACGCTGTATCTTTCGCCGCCAGGGCGCCGCCATTGTGCAGGTGACATCACAGGGTTGGTTGGCTCAAGTTTAACAGGCTCTGGGCATTGAGAATCGCGACATTAAACTGTGTTTACACCAGTGTTTTGACCGCGAACGACTAATGTTAGGTACTGTTTAGGGCTGGGTATTGAGACAAATTTCACATTTCGATTCACAAGCCTTCAATTCGATTCGATTTCGATTACGATTCGATTCGATTCAATATCGATTATTTTGGATATCAGTTACAATAAATGGCAATTTTTCTCAAGGGAATTAAATCTCTTAACTAATGCTGTAAACTTTGGGAGACTAGTTGTAGCCTATAGACTTCATTAGCCTAATAGGAAGGTAATAATGAATGAATCACTTAAATTACACTTTTATTTATTATAATAAGAAGATTATATGAAATATAAACATTTAAATGGTGGCTGTCATAAAAACTTGCCAGATTTATTCAAATATGCATTAAATATTGAAGAACATTTAAGATTATAATGCATATGTAATATAGTGTATATATTCAGCAAAATGCTCCTCTCTGGAGTTATTTTTTTCTGACTAACGAGTTGATGTGGGTCTTCTGAGGTAAATATGACGATACATGACAAGACATTGATTACAAGATGTTTAACTGACGTCTTTCCACGGTTGAAACGCTGATTGAGCGAATGAATGTGACATGATACGGATTTCGATAAGTTGTACTCTATCTTTAACACACTTTCAGATGCTCATTCATGTTTATTTGGCGCTGTGACTGGTATTATTAAGTCAGAAGAGAGATCAGCGCTGCTGCTTCTCTAGAGCTGCGCCAGAGCGATCTCACGCCACAGCGACAAAACTCTATTTATGTTTTTGAATTTCTAAAGAAAATGGACGTAATTTGAAAATTGAGACTTTGTTTCATATCAATAGTAACAAAGGACAAAGATTATTGCGATTTTTTGAATGCACGCAGCCGCGAAACAATGTCCCATTCATTCAAATGAAACAGGATGACTAATCGATTCTTGAGATTTAAGAATCGATATTGGTTCGTAAAAATGAGAATCGATTAATATCGAGAAATCGATATTTATTACCCAGCCCTAGTACTGTTATTAGACAAAAAGACGACGTCTAATGTTATATGTTGACAAACTGCACATAGAAACATTGTTCGCGATCATATTCCCGTCATATTCCCGTCTCGTCAACACCATGCAAGTTACGTTGCTATGTAGAACAGCCGGTGGTGGTTTGGGGCAAAGAGCGGGTTTGCAACGTTAACTTACCAGGTGGCTGTTGTAGCGTTACTGCGCTACAACTATCTGTTGTCAAGAGGTTGATCTTGAGCATGTATTGCGTGGTTAATTCTGCATCCCCGGCGCGCACGTTTACCATGCTGTGCCGGAGAAAGATACAAAGCGTCGAAAGCGCCCTGGCGGCGAAAGATACAACGTTTTTTCTTTTTTTCTTCTAAATGTTTACATTTGTAATGTTTCTTATATAATTGTTGATTATATTGGAAACCCATCTTGTAAATCATGTAAACTTGATTCACTTTAAAAGAATGATTGCAAGACATTTAATGGACCCCATTGACTTATTTTTTTTTTCCTACTATGGAAGTCAATGAGGTCCATCAACTGTTTGGTTACACACATTCTTCAAAATATTATTTGTGTTCGGCAGAAGAAAGAAATGAATACAGGTTTGAAACAACTTGAGGGCGAGTAAATAAAAATTTTACTTGAACTATTCCTTTAAAGGGATAGTTCAGGATGTAGCATTAAGCTTTGTATTAGTAGAAAACCTGTAGTATTTTTGAATTACCATGCTTTCCACCCTCTTTATGTATTTATGAGATTTATGTATTTTGTGTCTGGAAAAAATCATCCGATGATGCAAAAATCGTAATTTTGCATCATCAGAGATTTTTTGTCCAGAGGCTAAAGAGTTTACCATATGTGACAGTACTCGTGGACTTAAATCGCGCGTGCGCGCCGAGTCTACGAGTCCGTAGGCCGTCCCATTTCGCATTTTAACACTCTGAAGTGTGCTCGGCAGCGCCCCCTTTGTACCCTTGAAGCGATCTTCCACGAAGCCGGCATAGATGCAGGCTCCACGCACTTTAACTACCCAGGAATCTTTGCGAAATGCCAATCAGAAAACAGATGGGATTTCGGTCACAGACTGTAGACATGGCTGAGAAGAGAATATTTAAAGGACAACTCCGGCGCAAAATAAACCTTTGGTGTAATTACACATTGTTACCTAGTCAACTGTTATCTGAGATTTGTTTTCATGATTGCCAAATGTAAATAGTTTTATCTATAAAAACAGTTTAGCCCTATAATGCTAGTATAACGCTAGTCTATAGGGCATAGAGTAATGACTAGGGTTGGGTATCGTTTGAATTTGAACGATTCTGATTCCGATTCCTTGTTTCGATTCCGGTTCCTAACGATTCTCAATTTCGATTCTTTTAAGAGGCAGGGTCAAAAAAGTTTAGCTAACCTTGCAAACCAACGGTCTTTCTGAAGGAAATACTCCTTCTGTCACAAATACTTGTCACAAATTTTGCATTTTGCCGAGATTTCGTTAATTTTTAGAAAAGTGAAGCCACACTTTGGACCGCCGACGTAAGCTACTCATGTTCGACTCGCGCGGTTATGTCAACACTTCCGGTAGACGCTTTTTCGTTGGTGTTGTTCAGCGGTTTCTTCTTCCGCTCGGCGGACTGTGAATATCAAAACTAGAAATTTGAAATTTGAACTTTTGAACGATTCCGGGAAAAACGAAAAGTTAGTCTCGGTTCCAATCGAAACTCGATTCTCGATACCCAACCCTAGTAATGATAAATAAAAATCGCTTGTTATTCCCACTAACAAGGCTCAAAATAGCCCCACGATAACACGGTAGCATAATAAGGGTCCTTACAATCAAACCAAAGCATTGAGAACTTTGTCAGTGTCCATACAGTTTAATAAGAAGATATTTTATACACACAGTCAACTTCGCGAATACAGGAAGAAGCCATCTTTAAAAAATAGTCTCTACTAGTCGATCTACGAACGCCGATCCAAGTGCGCTAGAGTGTTTCCGGAAGAAACACAAACACGAACCATTTTCTTCTCTTCAATATGTACACGTAGCCTACTGTTCGCGCTCACCTTATCACCTTATTCTTGGATCGGCGTTCGTAGATCGACTGGTAGAGATTATTTTTCAAAGATGGCTTCTTCCTGTATTCGCGAAGTTGACGGTGTGTATAAAATATCTTCTTATTAAACTGTATGGACACTGACAAAGTTCTCAATGCTTCGGTTTGATTGTAGGGACCCTTATTATGCTACCGTGTTACTGTGGGGCTATTTTGAGCCTTGTTAGTGGTAATAACAAGCGATTTTTATTTGTCATTACTCTATGCCCCATATACTAGCGTTATACTAGCGTTATAGGCTAAACTGTTTTTATAGATAAAACTATTTACATTCGGCAATCATGAAAAAAAAATCTCAGATAACGGTTGACTAGGTAACAATGTGTAATTAGACTAGTGTTGTCACGGTACCAAAATTTCAGTATTCGGTACCAATACCAGTTAAAATTCACGGTTCTCTGTACCAATTTCGGTACCAAAGCTTAGTTTAAATTTACATATATTTAAGTGTTTATCACGGTTACAAGTATGGAAACTAACTGTACATTTGTATTATAAACACTTTAGAAAAAGATTAGATAAAATGACCTAAAATAAACAATAGTATACACTAACACATTTTTAAAGTTGTTTGTAAAGTTTTAATCCATTATTTATTTAATGCACAATGAATTAAGTGAACAAACATAAACAATCAGGTGTTTGTAATAAATAACATTTTCAAACATGAATTAATGTTGTAAAAATATATTGTTCACTCAATGTGTTGATAACTAAGTAATGTTGATGAATGGTATCTTTGTAGCATTACCATAAAACATGTTTTATTTGACTTGACTGTCCTTTTATTTAATCTAAAACTGCATTCATATTTAATTTTAAAAAGGCTTTTTAAACCTGCTGAGTTATAAAGGCAAGAATACGCCTAGAACTGGCACTGACATTAAATGACAATACTAATACCAGTAGCCTACTCTGGTGTCGGGTG
Source organism: Pimephales promelas (assembly GCF_988280905.1). Classification (NCBI taxonomy): domain Eukaryota; kingdom Metazoa; phylum Chordata; class Actinopteri; order Cypriniformes; family Leuciscidae; genus Pimephales; species Pimephales promelas. The sequence continues at coordinate 4,136,483 of NC_142783.1, read as the reverse complement.
GATACTACTGTGCTCATGTACTCGTAAAACTACCCCGAAAGCACTTTTAAAGCACTTCACATGTCGCGTGTGTTTTTTAATTATATTTTTGCGCGTGCTTATTCTCTCCAAAGCGCTTGCTCTCACGCGGCGTCTGTCGTTGCTATGCAACGCCAACGAGTTTTTATTAGGGGCGCGCTTGAATCGCGCCTATATTTGAAATTGCGAATTTTCATGTAATCGGCCTCTTATGGCAACGTGACATTAGCCTAATCCAAAATATTTCCATATGTGGCTCTTTCCTCCTTTCGTTTCAACAAGTGGATTCAGAGAGAGAGCCATAGGCTATAAAGAGGACGCAACTGTGCACGTTTCAGACAACGCGTCTAGAACAGAACTGGATTAACCTGGTACTCGGTACCTAGAAAAGCTGGTACCGTAACATTTTTTTTTTTTAGTACCGACTTGGTACCGAAGTACCGAGTTTTTTGACAACACTAAATTAGACCAAAGGTTCATTTTGCGGCGGAGTTGTCCTTTAAGTATCATTATGTTTTTATGACATAGGCATACATTTTACCAGTTGTTACTTTCTCCCGTGGCCCTCACTCGTCCCACTCGCCACAATAAACATGATGAATGGCGAATCCCGGACATTTTGGGCGATCTCGAAAAACATTTTCGGGCAGACTCATCACGGAGACTCACTAGTAGCCTAGACTTGTTGTTTAACTATAGCGCTCTGTTACCGGTAGGTGTGGCCTCCTAGGGCAGCGAAGCAAGTGCATTCTGGGAGTTGTTGTCTTTCGTCCACATAAGCCAAAAATACATTTTCTGGCTTTTTTCAGTCTAGAAAGCTCCAAATTCAAAAATAATTTCAAGTTTCTTTTACATAAATGACCCATTTTAAATACACATTCATCTTTCCAGAGGTGAAGTATCCCTTTAAACCATAAGCGGTGATACAGAGTGAGCAAAATTGAAATTCACTTAATTTTTACAAAATTCCGTGCTTTCAGTTTTAATTTTTTTCTGTAATCAATTTTAATGGTTTAATTAAATGTTACAAATCAAAAAGCATGTCTAATCAACTGAATTCAATGGAATGGAAAGGAATTAGGGCCCTATTTAGTCAGGTTTTTTTCAGAAATGCTTAAAACATCCTTATCGACAAAACATTTCAATCAAGCTCCAAAAATGGCTCATTTTGATATTGTGGGATTTGTGATGTCACATCATAACCCAATCATAACAGTTGCTGTTTACTGACAAGCCTTAAAGCCTTAGACACTGATCATATCAGGGTCAGAATGAAGGTCGTATATAATGCTTTTCCACATTTACTTCTATGCAAAAAAATGAGCATTATAAGTGAACGTCAAAGAACATATCAAAATAATTAAAAAATCCAGGTCATGACCCCTCTAAATATAACAAATCAAAGTAAATGAACTTGTTTTTGATGAGTGGGCTCTGTCCAAATCAAACCTACCCAACATAAACACACACAGAGTGATCATGACTCACTTTAACCATTGTAGAACAGCTGATCTATAGCAGTTCACACATAATGACAAACAGACATGCAAAGGTTTTGACCTTTCTTTGCTAACACTGTCAACACTGAGTTTTGTTAACCGTGTCGGTGCTGAAGTCTGTATTATAATATGCATGTATGTATTATGTACAGCAGACCACAGTGTTATACGCTTATCTGTATTGGGTTGTGTGCAGATCAGTTAGAGTCACCCCTGTTTCAAAACTTAGTGTGCTGCCTATCTAGACAGTATTTTAGGACATTTTGTGAACGTGAAGCATTTCTGGATGAGCCTGTACCAACAGCCACTTGCATGACGTATTTCTGGGGTTTGAAGTGTTCAAGAGGGTGTGAAAAGTGTGTGTAGAACTTCTGATTACCTGATAGACACACTTGCAGTGTTGTAAAAAAATGTTTTTTTGCAAGTTTTTTTTTTTTTTTCAGCTTTATTTACACACTGATTTTTATGGAAGCTTGTTTACGCCACAGAATTGCGTGACATAAACTCGCAATTATTATTTGTAAAGTCAGAATTAATATAAAATTTAGAGGAAAAGTTTTTTTTTTTTTATCTTGCACTAGCAAATGTAAGTTTATATCTTGCAACTATGAATTTATAACATCAGTTAATTCTGAGTTACTTTTTTATTTTTTTATTCAATGGCGAAACCGTTACCTACTTTAAAATAAATGTCTGATGTTTCTTATTAAGAGATAAAAAAATCAATTGCAAATGTTTTACTTTTAAAACATTTAAAATGTTTTAAAGAGCATATTGCAGGTTAAAAAAAAATCGAAATTTATAGATAACCTTGTATGAAAATACCATATGAAAAGTTAATGCAGGATTTAAAATGTTTTAAAACAACATAAGGGCACTAATTTAGAAGATAAAGTGAGCGTTTCTTGGACTGCTAGTAAAAACCGCTTTTTTTTCAACATCGCGTCATTTGACGTCATATCAGGGAGCCGCAGCCTCGGCTCAGTGAGAGCAGGCTGGTGTACAGTGAGAGCGCTCGTCAGTCAGTGTGCTTTCGTTAGTTTTTGCATTTTAATTTATCATCGTCATGGTAAATTATTGTGTTTGTGGAGATTGCAAAAACTCCAGCCTGTCAGGACTTCAAGATCGAGTCCACAAGTTTCCATTACAATAAAAGTGACGGTGCTATATAGCCTATCTTTCGTTCCTGGTGCGGTTTGAGCAGGTGAAGAGACGGGATTTCTCCTCTCGGCTCGGAAAACACGGTCGTGTGTAGCGTTCACTTCAGATCAAATGATTAGCATCCCGGCGATATGATGGGAGTTCAACATGGTATGCCGAAGCAAGAATATTGATCGTCGTATACTACCAATGGCATCAAATAGTGTTGTATAGGTAATTTAGTCATGTCATGCCCTAAATAGAACTTGTAATTGAAAAACAAAATTGGTTGTTTAAATACTCAAATCTTTAATGTTCTGTTTATGTTATAACCTAGGTGAAAAATATGTATTCAAAATTTACCTGAGTATAGCCTGCTTTTAGTATAGAAATATAGGCTACTCAAGTAAAGTTTTTATACATTTAATAGTATAAATCTACCCTAAACATACTAATGTCTGCTGGCCTGTTATAGGATCATAATAATCTGTACAATATTGTGAGCACAGTGTATATCATTAGCGAACGTGTATACTATAAGCACGTCTCTCACCTAAAAGGCACCTGTCCTGTTCTCCACTGCTTCTCCTCACACCACAGCTCAATTTTTCTCTGACCATTCTGTCTGACATTATCATGGCCTGTCCCTGATCTCTTTAGCATAGCAGGCTCATAACTTTATGGCTTGATCCGTCATGCGAGTATTTCCTCAGCGTCCGAAATGTCATGCGATCCATTGTTTTCCTGTTGTGTGAATCGACGGCTCTCCCGCTCATTGCGTCACGCCCGCCACGCCCATTTTCAGACGCGGAAGTAAAATTTTCTCACAAAAACGACTGCAGAAGCTTCGGTAGCGTGTTTATGCGTATATTTTAAAGAAAATCTAGTTCCTACATTGTTTTTCTATGCATTGACTCGTTGGGTCCTCTAACCTGCAATATGCCCTTTAAATGTTTGGCTAAGACCGCAAGTGTGTATCGGCTATTGGAACAGGCATCAAAGTTGCTTTTAACATTTGAGTGTGAGTGCGCGTGTGTGAAGCTGACTCGCGCCTAGTGACGCCCTAACTGCTGCCTAGGTAGGGTTAGGGTTAAAGTTATGAGACACAACCGCTGTATCCGCGAAACAAAGACTCGTCCAGATGAGAAACGTAAATCAGAAACACTGCCACTCAAATTCTTCTGTAGGCTACTGAGTGTGTAACTCAAAGCAAAACATGAACAATGAAATATTACTGACAACTTAAGTCATTTGTAACTCATAAAGCAGGTAGCACATAAGACTGTTTCTGATTCTCTCAGAGAGGAAAAAAACAGTGTACTTACAGGATTGTGGTCTGAGGAAGAACAGCGGGCACTGATTCCAGGTTTAAATGCATACATCTGACAGTGGTACGGAAACATAAACAGCGGCTCGGACATGAGGACACCGGGTGTGGGCCACTGCTGAGGAGAAGCACGCCGAGTACACTTAAAAAACAGGGTAAGTTTCGGACAGTCCGCAACGCCATGACCAGCCAGTGCGCCGGAGAGCAGTGTGCAGGAATCCAGTGTTACAGACCGTGTACTAGACGGCATGAGAGACCAATCCCAGCCTTCTCAATCGTGCACGATAAAAGCCCGTCCTACTAAACTTTTGCCTACTGCACACTTCAAAGGACCGGCATTTGCGTAGTACGTACTAGTCTGAGTATGCAAACTGGGAATCAACCATTAATCGAGGAAGTGTTGGGTCCATAGAAAAGTAAAAATAATACATTAATAAAAAATAAGATAAAGAGATAATTAACTAAAACCAATACATTTAATTTAAAAGAAATATTCGTATTTAATAATAAATCAATTTAAATTTCAATATAAAAAATAAACACATTTTGAATTGGATAACACATTAAAGTACATTACTAGAGTAGAGAGAATGGGTCTTTCCACAGGTCTTTATAATTGAAAATATATAACTGCTAAAGTTTAGGATAGGGTCCCTCACATGAGGATGATTTTGTGATGTGAATCTAAAAGATGGAAAAATATGGAAGCTTTCGCCACAGAATGAAAAAAATACTTTTTATAAGAGATATAAAGTCGGAATTGCGTGATACAAAGTCGCTATTGCGTGTTATAAAGTCAGAATTGTGAGATAACTCGCAAAAGTCCGAATTGTGAGATAAGTCTCAATTCTGTCTTTTTTCTCACAATTGCGACTTTATTTCTCAGAATTGCGACTTTATATCTCGCAATTGTGAGATAAAAAGTCGCAATTATGTTTTTATTTATTTATTTATTTTTATTCAGTGGCGGAAACAAGCTTCCATAGAAAACCCATGATCTAGCCTACTCAAAATAAATAGGGTCTAACAGCATTATTATTTTTTTCTCCACCAATTAGGCTAATAAATGTAAAATTAAATGTACATTTTTAGTGAATATACAAGTCTATAATTGAATAGGCCTACTAATAATATTGCCATTTTACTTGATATTCTACAAAACAGTAGAAAAAAAACACATTTTTTTCTGTCACATTAGTATACGCTTTACATAATAAGAGTCTGTTCACAATAGAACAGTAGCCTACTGTACATTACTTCGCTTATCAAATATCAATATATTGATCACGCTGTGTGGAGCACTATTGCTTTCCCACAGTGCAATGCATTTGTCTTGACCCACAATCAGTTATGATTTTTAACATGTCTTTTGTCAGGCATCATTTGATTTTTACAGCCAAAAGTTAGATTTTTACATGAAATTGTCGATTTCACTAAATTCCTCTTGCTGCTGTAAAACATGAAATATCATTTTACATTTACCATTTGTTTGTCGCGTAATGCATTATCACTCACTCACTCATTGACTCAAAAAAATGTGAGATATTGGATGAAAATGCAATCCAAATACATCAGGTGTTTTTTTTAAACTAAATTAGCACTATTCATCACAAAGGTTAAACACGCACATAGGCCTATATGAAAATTATGTAGATGATTTAAAAAAAAATTATAAGATTTATTTTGCCTTGGTACTCTTTTACTGGTTCATGGCTGCTTAAAATAAATAACAAAGCCAAAAACAGATCTTTATTAGAGGAAATGGCATGCTTAGGATTTGAATGAAATATCAGTTTATAAAGCCTGTATCGTTTTAAGCATTTCTTTTCCAATAAATGATAGAAGATGTCTACTCGAGTCTGTGGCAACACCATTTTCTTTATTCAGAGTACGATGTGTCAACATCCAGCATGACAAATATTGTACAAATTTCCACAATTTAAAAATGAAAACTCACCGCAACATTTATAGTAAAATTAAAATGTCAACAAATTCATGCTGTATATCGTACAAAAATAAATCAAACTCCAGTTCCACAGAGAGCACAATAGTTTATACAAAATCCCATCTTCATCGATGATTAAACAAATCAACCTTGAAATGAAGAATTGCAGATAAATAAACTCATGAATTCACAATAATTCATATGAAAACTCGCATTCTAACACGTGACTTCTTTTGTTTTACCTTGGGTAATTAGTCACATATCCTTTGCAGATCAATATTATGCAATATCAAGTAAATGAGCAGCATGTTTGTGCTTAAATTCCCGTTTCCATTGAACCGACTGATTCAAAAACCCATACTAGCTATTTCTCTATTGAAAGCATTACTATATCGGCAGAAAGCTGCATGAGTGACGATGGAGCCCTAAAAAAGGGCCGATTTGTACAATGGATGCCCCTTTGCGTTAGCTCTCAATAGTATTAACAAGGTTGCTACGGCTAATAGTACGATGGAGATCAGGGGACCCCCTCAAACTCTACCATTGGGAGATGGTCTTCTTAAAATGCTTTATTTTGATTGACTACTCTTTTATGGTTTTGTACAATGATTAGACATAAAGTGCTGCTGGGGATTATTTTGTATGATACAGAACATACTCGACGAACTAGCATCGTTATTTAAAAATGCACAATATTTCTTGTAAAGATATTGTCCTCGTGAATATCTCAATCCCTGTAATCTCTCGCCAAACCGCTGAACGTCTGTCGTCGCGCCTTCCTCGTGCCAAAGAGACACCTGGAGATTGCACATCGTCCGAAGGTGGGATAAGTGCAAATAGTCTTCTGGCACAAAAAGTGGCGGGCAAAAACCCTGTAGGTCCCGTTTTCATTGTCTTTACTGTGTGTGTCCTTTTCAAATTCCTTCTGCGTTAGTTTCCAGACTGTAGAAACGTCCGAGCTTGGAAACGAAGGTGTCGTCCGTCTCTAAACCCAATTTCCACTTCCCTTTAAAACATTTGTATTAAAAGATTTATATAAAAATCAATCATTTACATATCGTAAAAAGATTCTGTCGCTTCCACTGTTTACAAACATGAAATTGCATATACCCACCACATAGATTGCATCTCTCTCTCTCTCTCTCTCTTTTTTATACACATGGTTTAGTCAAATATTGCTGAGACAGTTCCATTGTGGCTACTGTAATTTCAAGAATAGACCCAAGTGAAGACGTACAGCATGTGGCGCGATGTTACGAGCTGCTATTGCGTAACACTGATGCAGATTAAATGAGGAAGCCACAAATAATCAAAGCGTTTCCAATTGTATGTTAAAGCAGTATTAGGAACTCCGCCGTTAGCTTTCCCTGTTATGACACTTACCAAGATCTTTAACACCAATGTTTTTTTTTACTCCGAATCTTTTTAATTGATAGCTTATATGGTATAATGCTTCATTACGAAGGTCCACTAACTATAAGTTCGCAACTACATGCAGTCATTCGAGTATTAGTAGACTGTTTGCTAAATATCTAACACATTATTTTGATGCGCGCCAACAGAAAGTCTACCGATTCCCGTTCTATCTTGAAACTCTAGATGGCTCAGGCTGATTGGTCTAAAAGCCTGTTCACACCGGGACAAATTTCACGTGCGATACAGAGTGCCGAAGTGATGACGTCACTTTGTAGGACGACTCGGAAACTAGCGGCGCATGGGTTGCCTTGATCGAAAAGCAATGCATTTTCCCCATAGACTTTTGGAAAATCGCAAAAAATAAGATCTGCGTTCAACAAAGAGTTGTAAACCTTACACGTTTTGTCTAGCAAGATAATCTTTACAAGTTAATCCGAAATGTATACATTTTGAAGCCTATATAAATTTTTTTTTTTAAACACAAGCAGATACAATAAAGTTTAAAAAAACACACGCAGGTTATAACTGTGTGTTTTATGTCATAGATCAAAACGTGAAAATATTTAGAGGCTTTGTTCACCACAGACCTTATTTCCGGCGATTTAGCAAAAACCCATTCAAAAATCGCGAGTGAACCGGGAGAGCTAAAATGCTAACTCATTTCCGCGTCGTCATAACTTTGGCACTCTATTTGCCGACGTTTAAAGATGAACTGAACTGAAAAAAATCGACGATGAAAACGTGTTGTTTATGACAATTAAAAGTAAATTACACTAAACATTTTAATACAAAATATTAATATAGCTTTTTATAAGCTACGCAAAATTGCGCTTGTTAGCGCTTGCAATTTCGATGACGTCACTGGCATGGCAGGACCCGCGGAGCACCATAAACAACAGCTGCAGGTCCTATATACACGAAAATGAGCACTTTTCACGGCATGGATTAACAAACGGATTAACGCCCGTGTAACAAAAACAACACTTTCAATGTACCATTTTATCCCTTTTAACAAATTATGCCATTTTAAAAATTGTACTAATGATAATTAATAAAATACATCTGTTATGTCACCTTTTTTCAAATTTCAGTTCAGTTCATCTTTAACGCCTCGTGACTAAACAAAGGGCGTCAATGTGAGTGTGACGTGAAAATGGCACGCGTAAAAGTGTAATTTAAAAAAAAAACACCTCGGGTTTGTTTTTTTGGTGTGACGCACCACGTCAAAAACTATCCGACCAATGAGATCGGCGATCTGAAGCTTCTGAAGTTACAGTAAAACACAACTTGGGGGCGCTCAAACACAAAACGGTCTTGCCGAGCACACATGCGTAACGGCAAAGAAGATATACGCCAAGTATAGTCCACACTGCCCGGAAGAAATAAAATGCAAGGCAAGATGAATGTAGAGCTGCTGGTCTCGTTGGTGTCGTAACATAAAAAACAATATACGACAAACGCGACTGCAACTACAAAATAGGTCTATGTCTGTTTTACATTAAGCGCCATCTAATGTCAGGGAATGAATTTGCATGTTCACTCGGCTCATCGTCAGCGAAAATCGCTTGGGTGCGAACACAAAAAACGCTGGCGAATAATTCGCGCCGATATTCGTCCCGGTTTGTACGGCCCTTAGCGCTGTTGATTGGTTGCTGTTGCATCAGTGGCCAACATTCAAATACCGGTGTGTTGCTGTTATCAGTTTCCAGCACGCTTTCAGAAACCCTCCCCCTTCCCCAGCTCCACCTGTATAGATCTGCCACAGGGTTACACCATGTCAGCAATGTCTGTGAATGTACCGGCTGTGGAAAGTCTCAGTACTATGCAGATCCAGACCAAATAGATTAACATTTCCATACACTCTAAAAAATGCTGGGTTGTTTTAACCCAACTTTGGGTCAAACATGGACAAACCCAGCCGTTGGGTTACATTTTTACATTACATTTTTAACCCAACATTTGGGTTTGTCCATATTTGACCCAAAATTGGGTTAAACAACCCAGCATTTTTTAGAGTGTATCCATTACTATGCCAATCTCTATTACCATACCAATCTCATGAGATTTGTCATGACAGAACTACAAGTAATGTTTCAACTACGCCAACTTATTCTTCTGACCCTAATCTGACAGTCTACTAACACTCTGAGAATTTGTTGACATGCAGTTGCAAAGTCAGTAAAGTAGACTATTGGTAAAAGGGTAACCGTTGATATCAATGATTAAAAGAAACAGCACTGATCGTGTTTCACTAGATCTTTCACTGAGTTAACCTCTGTGATTTTAACTCTATATCAGCAAGCGTCACAAACTAATGTTCAGTAGTGGATGCATTACTGTTGAATAATATACACTAAAAGGTGCATAAATGAGCAGCGAGAAGGACGATTCACGTTACAAAACGTACAAAATGTGAATGCTTTCCAAAACTATTTTGCAGATATTTTTTTTAAAAGCAAGGCCAGAAAAATAAACCCAAATAAAAATGTTTAGTCAGCATAACACTTTTTAAAAGAACATGAATTCAACACTGTTCGATAAACAGCAAAATGTGAGGCATCCCATATATGATGATTATTTTTTTTTTTCTTTCTGAAAATGTCTTTTGTTCCCTGTGTTCCTCCGCTGTAGGAAAGTGGCCCCGCTAGACTTGAATGCCTTGTACTGCTTGTTTGATGTTTTCTAGCAGGGCCTTGTTCTCTGCGCTCTGATACTGATCTTGATTGGTGTACATGTCCGTTAGCGTGGTCACATATGCGTCAAAGCTCTGTTCGCTCATCGGATCCTGTGAAAACACAGAGGAAAGATCCTGTCAGAGGAAATACAGTATGTGGAAGATGACAACAACAGGGGAATCTCGGTTGAACACTTTTGAGAGTTTAGTGAGAAATTATATTTTAAAGAAAATCTAAAAAATTGAGATTCTAATTCAGTTTCTGGAATTGAGGGGCAAACATGATGCAGACTTGTATTTAAAATTTGAATAAAAAAAAAAATAGAATTAAAATAGAATACATTTAAAATAAATTAATGTAACTGCTGTAGTATAATAACCCAAGAAACATAAGGGCTATTTCAAATTGGTGCCATTAGATTCAAATTTTAATGGCATTTATTATTATTTTTCTTTTTTAGATGGAGAGATCTGAAAACAATGTATTGAGCATTTTGCATTTTTACTTTAATGCCTGTTAATATTGACAGTACTGCATTTAGTTGTAAGATTCATTATAATAAGCCTTTAGTCTAAATCATGTGACAAGATTGGCATAAATTGTAAAAACAAATATGTAATTATTTATGTTTTAGTCAGTTATTTATGTAGGTTGGTAAAGGGTAGAAAGGTAGGAAGATAACATGTATGTAGAGAGGTGGGCATGTATGTAGATAGGTGGGTAGATAGGTAGTGAGATGGGTGTGTAGGTATGTAGATAGGTAGATAGATAGGTGGGTAGGTATGTAGATAGGTACTGTAGTTGAGTAGATAGGTATGGAGATATGTAAGGTAGGTAGATAGGTGGGTAGATATGTAGATAAGTCTGTAGATAGGTACTGTAGTTGGGTAGATATGTAGGGAGATTGGTGGGTTGTTATGTAGATAGGTAGTTAGATAGGAAGATAAGTGTGTAGGTAGATAGATAGGTACTGTAGTTGGGTAGACAGTTGGTGAGATAGGTGGGTAGGTATGTAGATAGGTTCTGTAGTTGGGTAGATAGGTAGGAAGATAGGTGGTTAAGTATGTAGATAGGTAGGTAGATAGGTGGGTAGATAGGTAGGGATATAGATGGGCAGGTATGTAGATAGGTGGATAGATAGGTGGGTAGATATGTGGGTAGGTACAGTATGTAGATACAGTAGGTACAGTATGTAGATAGGTGGGTAGATAAGTAGGTAGATGGATGGGTGAGTAGATAGGTAGGTAGATAGATAGGTGGGTAGATAGGTAGGAGGATAGGTAGATATATAGATAGGTGGGTAGATAGGTAGGAAGTTAAGTAGGTAGATAGATAGGTGGGTAGATAGGTAGAAAGATAGGTAGGTATATATGTAGATAGGTGGGTAGATATGTGGGTAGATGGATAGGTGGGTAGATAGGTAGGTAGATAAGTAGGTAGATAGATAGGTGGGTAGATAGGTAGGAGGATAGGTAGGTAGATATGTAGATAGGTGGGTAGATAGGTAGGAAGATAGGTAGGTATGTAGATAGGTGGGTAGGTAGGTAGTTTGATAGATAGGTATTTAGGTAGAACAGTAAATGATTAGAGGTGGGTCAGTAGGTATAGATAGGTAGATAGCTAGGTTGATATATAGGTAGGTTGGTAGGTTTATAGATAGATTGGTAGGTAGGTTAATAGGTTTATAGACAGGTAGGTTGATAGATAGGTAGGTAGGTTTATTGACAGGTGGATAGGTAGGTACTAACATGGTAGTAACCATGAACAACATAATTTCTGTGTATAGGTGGACATATCGTGAATGAAAGATGAAATCATAATGACGTTCACCATGACCAACACCAACTGTGCTCTGTTTCAAATATGACAGACATATTGAAAGCATATAAATATTCCTATGTATAGTAAGGGTAAGAGTTGTGTGGACTTACTCTCTGATGCAACTGTAAACAGCTGTTGTGTCTGACTGGAGGCTCTTTGTGAAGTGATTTCTAGAACAAAAAAACAAAACCGTATTAGCTTCCAGTGTTCAACATGCTCAATATGAGATCAGCATGCTGTCAACACCCAACTTACCGGTACATTCTGTAGGACATGATGCCATTTAAGTCCCAAGGATTAACTTTATAAATGTTTTTATTTATTATTATTATTATTATAAATATTCCCTAATCCATATGTTAAATAAAACATCAAGCTCAAAATGGCAGCTCTGTTATGAAGGAAAATAATCTGATTGCTGACAATGAATAATGTGAATCTGTATGATATTTGGTAGTTAAAGGGTTAGTTCACCCAAAAATGAAAATTAAGTCATTAATTACTCACCCCCATGCTGTACCAACCCCGTAAGACCTTCGTTCGTCTTCGGAACACAAATGAAGATATTTTTGATTTAATTTGAGAGGTGGATCACTGCTACATAGGCTGCCTAAGGGAATGAAACTTGACGGCCCAGAAAGTCAATGAAGAAAATGTTTAAATATTACATGTGACTACAGTGGCTCAAGTATAAGTTTATCAAGCGACGACAAAACTTTTTGCAAAAAAACAAACAAAAATGACGACTTTATTTGACTATTCGGTATACTTACCTTGAAAGTGGAACAGGGGTAGGTTTAGGGGTAGGTTCTAGGGTTAGTAAATGGTAAATGGACTGCATTTATATAGCGCCTTCATAGACCTAATGGCCACCAAAGCACTTTACATTTGCCTCACATTCTCCCATTCATACACTCATTCACACACCGACGGCGGTGTCAGCCATGCAATGCGCCAGCCAGCTCGTCGGGAGCAGCTGGGGTTAGGTGTCTTGCTCATGGACACCTCGACACTTGGTCAGGTGGAACCGAGGATTGAATCACCAACCTTTCGGTTCGTAGACAACCCACATGAGCCACTGCCGCCCCGGTTAGTACTAGTTATTACCCAGTAATTGTAGTTACTAAAATTGTAGTACATAGTATTTACATGGGTAACTGGACTGTAAAAGGAAGCGTTACCGAAATCTCTTGAACTCTCATCTCAGGCCTACAAGGAAGAAAAGGAATAGTTGAATAAAGTTGTTATTTTTGTTGTTTATTCCGCACAAAAAGTATTGTCGTCGCTTGATAAACTTATACTTGAGCCACTGTTGTCACATGGAATATTTAAACATTTTCTTTGACGACTTTCTGGGCTGTCAAGTTTCATTCCCTTAGGCAGCCTATGTAGCAGTGATCCACCTCTCAAATTTAATCAAAAATATCTTCATTTGTGTTCCGAAGACGAACGAAGGTCTTATGGGATTGGTACAGCATGGGGATGAGTAATTAATGAATTAATTTTCATTTTTGGGTGAACTAACCCTTTAAAGTGTGTTTTTTTTTTGATAGACCTTTACCCCACATTGTTCAACAAAGACATTACATGGAAACAACCGTTAATTCATATTGCATAAAAACCCCAGACTGATACTACAATAATTGTTATGTATTCCAATTAAAAGCATTTAAATTCCAAGCTTATTGTGACTTCAGGGTTGAGTAATGATCAACTATTCATACTTTGTAAGGCTTGAGGAGTCAGTGGTGATTACAGCTCGGATAGTGTGGGACTGAAATGAGAGAAAATGTCACAAATCTCACTGTTTCTTGAGAATGGGCTTCATCTAAACCTTTTAAGAAACAACCAGTCTAACAACTAAAACTATCAAAATTGAAACAAAGACACCTACATCTTAGATGCCCTTGAGGTAAGCTAAAACATACCAAAAATTAATTTCAAAGTGAACTATCCCTTTAAACTAGACTAAAACCAGGCTTTGAGACTAAAACCAGAAAACCATCTATTATGGTATATACTACAAACTGGTTTATGCTTTTTCGTTGTTGTTTGTTTTAGCGGAGCTGGCCTTTTAAAGAGGCTTTCAGCTCAAAGCGAGTTCCCCTTGACTCCAAACTCAGATTACACCAGTTGACCGCCATGACGTTTGACGTATGGACTAGTTTGAAACGACCCGGTCGTGCCGTAGTGCTGAAGCGGCCTCAAGCCTAACACTGTTCTTTCTTGATTTTTCTAAATGAACAGATTAAAGCAGTACGCCCTCTGTCCAGGACTTGCCGTCATTCTGCTGGGGATGGACCCTTACCATCTGCGCTAGCTGGATATTAGCTAAACTGTTTATCAGTGAATGCCTTAGGCGGGCCGGCTCACGCAGGAGAGATTGGTTTTGCTGTTCAATCACCTTGTTTTCCTCCTCTAAAGACCTCAGGTTAGACTCCATCGTGGTGATCTGTGGGACATGAATCGACACACTTGTTAATTCTGATAAAAAATAGTCTTTGTAGTATGACAAAATAATGTTTAAACTCAGACTACAGTGGGATTGAAATTTGATTTATTACACATTTGCATTTACACTGTAAGGCCTAATGTACTGAGCCACTGTTCGCACACACAGACATACACACACAAACACACGCACACACACACAGTTTATCTGTTTGTTTGTTTTCTGTTGTGCAGCTTCATATTTTGTAGAAACCATTTTTTCAGGATCCTTTGATGAATAGAAATTTGAAAAGAACAGCATTTGTTAAAAGTAGAATTTTTCTGTAACATTATACGTCTTTACTGTAACCTTTGAGCAATGCAACTTTGCTGAATAAAGTTATTAAATTCTGTAAAACAAACAAACAACAACAGCAAAAACATGAATATATGTGTACACTCACCTAAAGAATTATTAGGAACACCATACTAATACTGAGTTTGACCCCCTTTCACCTTCAGAACTGCCTTAATTCTACGTGGCATTGATTCAACAAGGTGCTGAAAGCATTCTTTAGAAATGTTGGCTCATATTGATAGGATAGCATCTTGCAGTTGATGGAGATTTGTGGGATGCACATCCAGGGCACGAAGCTCCCGTTCCACCACATCCCAAAGATGCTCTATTGGGTTGAGATCTGGTGACTGTGGCGGCCATTTTAGTACAGTCAACTCATTGACATGTTCAAGAAACCAATTTGAAGGGATGGACATGGTCAGAAACAACGCTCAGGTAGGCTGTGGCATTTAAACGATGCCCAATTGGCACTAAGGGGCCTGAAGTGTGCCAAGAAAACATCCCCCACACCATTACACCACCACCACCAGCCTGCACAGTGGTAACAAGGCATGATAGATCCATGTTCTCATTCTGTTTACGCCAAATTCTGACTCTACCATCTGAATATCTCAACAGGAATCGAGACTCATCAGACCAGGCAACATTTTTCCAGTCTTCAACTGTCCAGTTTTGGTGAGCTCTTGCAAATTGTCGCCTCTTTTTCCTATTTGTAGTGGAGATGAGTGGTACCCGGTGGGGTCTTCTGCTGTTGAAGCCCATCCGCCTCAAGGTTGTGTGTGTTGTGTCTTCTTCACAAATGCTTTGCTGCATACCTCGGTTGTAACGAGTGGTTATTTCAGTCAAAGGTGCTCTTCTATCAGCTTGAATCAGTCGGTGGGAACAGACAGTCAGGGCGAAACAGAGAATCTATCAGCGAAACAGAAACCGGCTCAAAAACAGCAACAGACACCAGCTCGGGCAGCGCCGGCAGGATAGGCCGTCTGGGCAGTGCGTCAGGGATGGCCATCACCTCCGGGATGGTCTCTGTGTTAGGAGCCACCGGACAAGTAGTTGAGGCGGTCTTTCTCCTCCTAATCCGTCTCCGGACCACCGGACTCGGGACCCCTGACTCGAGACCACCAGACTCGGATACCCCTTGACCACCAAAGATGGGTTCTCCCAGCCCACTGAATCAGGAGGATCTTCGTGATGTTCAAGGAGTCTTATAAATTCCCCAAACGTCAACCTCTGCAAACCTCTCATAATTCCAAAAGGGATGGGCTCATCAGGTGCATAATTAATGCAGTGAACTTCTGGGCAAAGTCCTTCACCTTAGTCCTCTGTTGCCAAAGAGAGGCCAACTCCCTGAATCTCACAATCCGTTTGTATAACGGGCATGACAAAGGATGGGCCGGTGGTTCCCTTGAGCTCCTCCTCCGCTGAGTCCTCATGATGGCTTGTTCGTTCTGTCACGGGGTGTTTGTGGAAAGGAGAGTGAGGACTCAAATGCAGAGGATGAATGTTTAATGAAAAGTAGAAAATAAATCCAGAATATAACAAAACAGGTAACGGAACAGGTCAAAGATTCAGAACACGAGTAGACATCAAATGTAACGAACAAGCACAGGAGATTAAATAGGGGAACAAACAAAGGAGGGTAACGAGCAGGACAGGTGGGACAAATTAACCAATAATCAGATAACAAGATGGGAGGGGCTAGACAATAGACAAGGAAATACATGACAAGCCATGTGCTCACAACAACACTATAACACCAAAACATGACAAACCTAGGAATGTCAGAGCTCTGTCACCAAACCAAGAAATAAACAGGCTGAAGTGACAGAACTGTGACAGTCGGCCCATTCTCCTTTGACCTCTAGCATCAACAAGGCTTTTTCGCCCACAGGACTGCCGCATACCGGATGTTTTTCCCTTTTCACACCATTCTTTGTAAACCCTAGAAATGGTTGTGCGTGAAAATCCCAGTAACTGAGCAGATCGTGAAATACGTCTGGCACCAACAACCATGCCACGCTCAAAATTACTTAAATCCCCTTTCTTTCCCATTCTGACATTCAGTTTGGAGTTCAGGAGATTGTCTTGACCAGGACCACACCCCTAAATGCATTGAAGCAACTGCCATGTGATTGGTTGATTAGATAAATGCATTAATGAGAAATTGAACAGGTGTTCCTAATAGTCCTTTTGGTGAGTGTACTGTATGTTCTTTAGCTTTCATGGACTTTTATTTTGTTCTCATTAGTCACATGTGTTCCTTTGTCTTAGTTTCCTGCCACTCGTCTGTTTCCATGGACACTAATTCAATCATCACAGCTGTTATTCACTCAGTTCATCTCCTCCCTGTTCACACCCGAGTTTACTTTATCATTAAAGACATTTTGCATTGGAACCTGTGGACTTTCATTTTCATCGTATTCATCTTTGTGACAATCACAATATATCAACTATTTATTTATTTATTCAAGCTGTAAATAAGGTTGTTACAATACTAAAGATTCAGATATTATCTCAGATTATTCATTATATATTATATTATTCAGATATTATTATATTATCATTTTAGATAATTTTTATAGTCAAAACGTTAACTAGAATAAAATGAAAGAAGTCTCTTGCTCTCCAAGGATGCATTTATTTGATCAAAAATACATTGAAAAACGTAATATTATGAAATATTGTTCCAATTGAAAATAACTGTTTGTTATTTTAATATTATTTTATATTCCTGTGTTGGAAATTATTATTGGAGTTCAATTATTAATAATGGTTCTTATGATTATCATTATATTTTATTTCTAGCGGAAACCATGCTTTTGACATCTTAAAATATATACAAATAGAATACAATCATGCAAATAATATTTTACAATATTGCCGTTTTTACTGTATTTTCAAAGCTCAAATGAATGAATAATTCCCTCAAAAACATTAAAAAATCATAATAATTCCAAACTTTTTACCATTAATGCTCACATATGGAAATGAATTCATTAAAATCCTCACCTGTGTTCTAAGTTTGATCATATCCGCCTCCACCTGTGAATTTGATTCATGTAAATCTTTGACATCTTCATCCAGCTGTTTAACATCTGCATCACAGTCTAAACCTAGAGTGAGAACAGACAAACTTGATGTATAGCAGAAAAAGCAAATACCTGTACATAAAAACACCCTATCATTTTACAGTATGATACTGTAATTGGACTCTTGAATGGTTTGAATTACTCCCAGGCATTACAAACCACTTATCTATAATTGGTATTATTACAGACATGGATCATAATTTGCGTTTTTACTTTTGAAAAGTCTTGTTGACTGGTTTTGATCTGAGTTCTACAGTGAGATTTAAGACTTTTTCTTTACCATTGCTTGCTTGCTGTTTTATAGTGAGCATCTCCACTCCTGATAGTCGGGCTTTCTTCATCGCCGCTGTGGCACGTGGGCAACCAGAGAGACTACAAAAATGAGAGAAAGGAGAATGTGGAGCATGAAATATGGATTATTAACACTTCTCCCCAAAAAGAGACTGTGACTGTGTATTATTTAGTTTTGGTGGTCAGCAGTTATCTACTACTAATGTCTTACTTCAGTCTCAAACACTTTACACTAGAAGTCTGGGGTCAGGAAAATGTTGTTGTGGAAAGAAAAATTAATACTTTTATAGAGCAAGGATGTATTACATTGATCAAAAATGTCAGTAAAGATGTACCAGGAAAATTAAAATATTATTTATACTCGGTAAGTATTATAGAGCAAAGGGGAGGCAACAATCTTACATTTGGGAGAAATTTAGCGAGAACATTTACTGCATACCTTTTTGTAGCAATTGTGTATCAATGCATACTGTATAGGCTTTTAAAAATGACAGGGTACATATATGCATTTATAAATTAAAAAATGTCTAAATTTTTGGGCTAATATGTTTCAAGGCAAGAAAAGCTAAGACTATTACCATTTTTAAAAATATACTGGGAAATATATCTGGTTATGGTCACAGGGTAAGTTGTGTTTGTATAATAAATAAAGGAGTCAGTGATACAAGATTGTGTGTGTGCATTTTTACTGTACTTAACCTGTAATTACATGAAACAAAGGGGGAAAAGTACCACTACATGAAACAAGAGTAGCCTATCTTTCCCCAATATTTAAGCAAAAGTTGCAATAGTTTTCGTTTTCAGTGCACTTTTGTTAACAAGATTACTTTATAAATGCATAGATATGTACCCTGTCATTTTTAAAAAGCCTATACAGTATGTACTGGTTCACCATTATTTCAAAAAGGTATATGTTCTTGCCAAATTGCTCCCAAAAGTAAGATTATGTTATATCATAAATAGTAGAATAAGTACCCCTAATAGTTCTATAATACTTACAGTGTAGCCTAAATCATTTTTTTAATTCTCCTGGTTGTTACCCCTTTATTCCCCAAACTCAAATTATTGTTCCCGTATACTTATATTGTAATTACCGAAGGTTACACAGTAAAATCGCTTTAATTACGCAGTACTTTCCGGGCTGTAATCTAAAGCGTTACCAATATTTCTATTTAAAATAAAGGCCGTTCTGAAAAGATATAATGATTTCTGAAGGATTCCGTGACAACTGGAATGGTCACTGGAATAAATTGCATTTTAACATATATTGAAATGAGTGCAGTCTTGGTGAGCACAAGAGACTTTTTTCAAAAGCATAAAAAAACAAAACGTAATGATCCCAAACTTTTCAACAGTATAAGTGGTATAAATAAATGAAATTTTTCTTATATTTTCATACAAAAACAAGAACAAAATTCTTTGCAGAAGTTGACAGACCTACAGTCATTATTTGTTGTCATTAATGTACTTGCTACATCATACAGGGCAGCAGAGGGCGCCCTCACCTAAATATTGACCGGACTCACATGCTGTTTAGAATAGCATACTATCGTATGACTCTTACTGTATCTGGAGTATGTACTCTGTTCACTGCACAGTATGTACATTTTTCTGTATGCATGAAATAACCCATAAAAATAGTGTAGTAAATATATAGCAGGGGTTATCTGGCCCTCGAGGTCCCCTTTCCTGAATAGTTTAGCTCCAACCCTAATCAAACACACCCGAACAACCTAAAATCGAGGTCTATGGAGAACTGGAAACTCACAGACAGGGGAGTTTGATCAAGATTGGAACTAAACTCTGCAGTTAGTGGACCTCGAGGGCCAGGTCCGAGAAGACCCCTGATATATACTATATGTGTATACTGTACATACTATGCTAAATGAGAGTTTACACCGTTGCACAGTCTGCAGTTCACTAGTTTTCCATCCTCAGTGTAGCCCTGAGAACACTGCTATGGTACCATCTGTTTCTGTTAGTGTATAAATAGCCTGGTGAATGTATCGTGTGCAGATCCCGAACACTACGGTCGTCTTCTTGTTTGTTGTTCCCTTCACTCTGTTTCTATTCTTGATGCTGTTGTTTAGGGGAGGATAAAAGATGTTACTCTCTGGTGTAAGATTTCCTCTTTTTAATGTTCCTCTTGCCCACAGATGACATTAGATCTCATCTCAGCACATTTATTGAAAGGCTGTAGTCTTTTAATCTGAATGGTTTTGAAGATTTTTGTTGTTGCAAATTAGTGATCTGTGTATTTCCATTATGTTGGACATAACATGTTTTGTGTGTGTGTGTACATTTTTATTAATGAGGAATTTGATTTAGACTTGTTTTTAAAATTAATTAAAGTAAGTTTAAAGATAAAGTGGGGGTTAGATGTACCACTAAGAATTGGGTCAGGGGTTGTTGATGAGAATTGGGTCAATTGTTGATGAATATTTAATTACAATTATTACAAATTATTTATTTTTTTTTTTGTTTGATTTCATGCGGCATTGTGGAGACTGATCATCATTTGATTTTAAGCAGTGCAAGTTGGTCATAAAATGTACTTATTTTGCAAAGTACCAACATTAATGCCAAACTCAGTGACTGTTTTGTAACAGTAACAAGGTCTAAGGATTATGATTGTAATCATGATTCCCAGAGAAGGGCAAAGAGCCACTGCATCTTGGTTTGATGCTATGGGGACAGCATCAGCGTGACTGTAGTGTTCGCACACGTGCTTCAGGTACCAATTTTATTGGCCAATGACAGTCTATGACGTTATCACCAGAGCGCCCATGAGTATAGAGGGCGCCTACAACGTACATCATCAACTTCTTTGTCTGAATGAGATGTGCTTGCAGGCCTGAGGAATGGCTACGAAACGCAGTGTCTCGTTCCCCTTCTCAGAGACCCATAGTTACAGTCATAACCTGAGACATTCCCTTTCAAACTCAAACTTAACCCTTAATTTTGGATTGACACTATAGAGAACAAATACCCTCGACGCCATGATGAGGGAATGCCTCCCTCATTAGCTGTGCCTATGCACAATCAAAATGGAGATAGCATAAGTTGACACTATGGACTTACTTAGGCGGAGACAGATGTGTCAATCATTCAGGGGTCATCCTAAGACCCATAAAGGCTGTCTAGTGGTAGTATTCCCTTTACCCAAGCTTCTATGCTCTATGACCTGGCCTTTACAACCTTCCTCCCTTCCTTGTGGGGCCAGACATTAGCCGCATGAGGCCCAAGAGCAGAGCTCTAAGGTTTAGCTTTGTCAACATCTCTTGTTTGACACAGCTCATAGGGAATACATGCCCCATCATTACCTCCAGAGGAGCATACAGGAACTGCAGGAACTCATTATCCTCATTCTAAAACTCAAACCCTTAGGGAACCGCAGGGGAGCTTCAGCTCTACTACCCCAGAACAATTGGGGGAATAGTGCTTTCATTCTGCCTGGACTTGTCCAGCATCCAAAGACTCACAGCACTCAAAAAGAAGCCCAATAACAAGAAGGCTCCGACGGGGAGTGGCGGACCCCAAGGAGGGGTGCCCCCTAACCCCCTTACTTAAAACCCCAACAGTAGTTGGGGAGGGAAGCAGACCAGGTAGAGGGGGTCAAAGTGGATAAAATAAACTTCTTAATAATCCAACCACCATTGCAGAGTTTGGATCCCACCAAAGGAGAACAACTTCATGATTGGCGAGAACTAACTCAGATTGCTCTCTCCTTAAAGGATATTCAAGCAGCAACTAAAGGTAGCCTGTGTCACTTAAGGCTACCACCCTCGGAATCAACCCATATAATAAGAATTAGTATAATGATGTTACGAAAACTTAGTCCAGATTTCTTGATACTTGGTTCCAAATACTCAAATGCTTCCTTACTTAATCCCGACCTACCCAGGAAAAAAAAAGAAATGGGAAAGGAATTTTAAAGCTCTACCACCAGCCTGTGCAAGACCTGTCAGAAGGCGGTTCGTTATGTAATCAAAGCATGCCAGTTACATCATCGGTCCAGCCTCAGGGCCTGACGTAAATGCTTGGTACAACTACTTGTGCCCCCACACACACCGTTATTTGACCTTGTTTACCAAATTGCTTCTTATTAATTACTTCCCTCAGATCTAGACTTTCATCCTAGCATCCCGCCTCCTCTGTGCTCTACTTCTCGGAGGTGCGCGAGTGGCCACGCTCTCCCTTGACACTATCAGTGTCAGGGTCATAAAGCGACCTTGAGCTACGGAAAGGCGCTGTATAAATAAAACTTCTTCTTCTTCCCTCTGGCCATGGGTCTTGGGCAGAGATCTAAATTTCCCCAGGATGTACTTTCTGAAAGCTACTGACTTTGCCTTTGCCTCTGTAATCTTACCAACCACTGTCTCTACAGATGTGCCGAAAAATTCAGAGGGCAAGGACAATTTTCTCCTTGATATCCGCCAAGTTCAGCCACAAATATCTCTCCTGTGAAATCATCGCTGCCATTGATCGACCAAATGGCAGCATTTGTTTGTTTAGTGATCTGTGATGTGGCGCAACTCAGTGACCGCTTGAGTCCCTGACCCTGATCCAAATCACTTTGCAGATCTGCCTAGTATGCCTGCAACACAGCCATCATGTGTAAGCACCACTGGCCTGATCTGCTGCCACATATGCTCTAACATTTAAGTGAGAGGTGGTCTGGAACGGCTTGGAAAGCAGGGTCGAAGCCTTCAGAGAGGATAAGGATTCACCCAGAGAGAGGAAGCTCACAAGAATCTCTTCAAAAGGACACTGATCTAATCTAGCCGTGGTGCGGGCCATCACATCTAGAAGTTCCTCTTATGCTGAAATTTCGCCCTCCTCACCCTGGCTGGCGCCAACAGCATGCTATCTGCTAGATCAGAGACAAGAGATAGCACATCCTGATCCAACAGATCGCTCGAGCCAGGGGCTGAGTAGCGCAAGAGACCCATACCTTTTTCGATCTCTACAGCCAACTCGACCTGCGATCCCCACGACTTCAGTCTCCATTGTGCCTCGTCTACAGCGGGACCCGAGCTATGGGCTTCAGACGCTTTTCCCAGATCCCTTGGGAATAAGGTCAAGCGTGAATGAAGTATGCATATTTCTCTCAATGGGCACATTCAGCTCCCTTGAGAACTAGACACGGGTACTCCACACCCAAACACAACGCACAGATAGCGTGTTTCCTCAGGTGTTAAAAACCTGGGACATGGAGGGACACACTTCCTGAAATTGTTTTAATAACAAAGTTCGGGGAGCACGTTCAGATAATTAACACGTGTGGAGAGCACTCAATAATCAATGATAAAAGAGTTGTTTTATAGACTCAACAGTCTCACCTCAATCCATTGACAGTTTTGCAGCACCCCTCCACCGCCCCTTCTCCACACTTCTAGTCCCAACTTTCATAGGGGGGAGTACTCTGGGTTCAGGCTGAGCTCGGAGCCCTCCCCCCGGACAGCACGCCAAATACTCATTAAAGTGATACTCCACCCAAAAAGGACAATTCTGTCATAATTTACTCACCCTCAAGTTGTTGCAAACCTGTACGAGTTTCTCTCTTCTGCTGAACACAAAGGAAGATATTTTGAAGAATGATTGGAACCAAACGGTTGTTTAGCACCATTGACTTCTATAGTAGAAAAACAATACTATGGAAGTCAATGGTGCCAATGTTCCAATCGTTCTTCAAAATATCTTCCTTTGTGTTCAGCAGAAGAAAGAAACTCATACAGGTTTGCAACAACTTGAGGGTGAGTAAATGATGACAGAATTTTCATTTTTGGGTGGAGTATCCCTTTACCCCCTCTAATTGTATATAAGTGTGAACTCATGAAATGCCTGTTTCAATCTTTATCCATAACAATAGCCTTCACCATGCTCTAATACAAACAAACAGCTCTTGAAGACAAAATTTGATGACATACTTTCCTCTTATACTCTGGTAAAAACATCATTGAATGCCGTCGGCCAATGAAATTGTCATATTTGCTCACATGGTTCAGACACTGGTCACTCTGATGACATCCCTATAACATCTTAATGTTATATTTGGTTGTATTCATCATCAAAACAAACCTGACAAAAAAAATATGGACCCTACTTTATTAGTTTTTAGCTTTAGTATCTATCAGTGAAGCATAGCCAAATAGGGTAACAATGCATAACATTAACTAGCAATAAGCAATACGTATTAATTCTCTGTTAATATTAGTTTTTGCAATATTATAAGGTGATCTTTTTTACAGTGTACATTATTAAAATCAAAAGTTGATTGGACAAATCATTGTTAGTTAATGTTAGCCTACTAAATGCATTAACTAAAGGGACCTTATTATAGTTTTACCTATTGTTACTTACCGAGTGCTACCATGGTCTTTATAGTTCTTTTACAGTTTAATCTGCTTGAAATATTTGTTTGGTTTAAAATTTTTGTGTGTATTGTTTTATTGTATATTTAAATGTTCAGAGATTTTTTTGTAAGAGAAAACGTTATAAAAATCGGCTAGAGGACAACACTTTATTGTAAATTAATTCAATACGTCATACCATATAGGTTACCATGATAAAAGCTTCAGCAATTACCTTCAGTAAAACTTTGTGTACGTTTTGTATTCTACTTATATTGTCCCTATATACCCCCTTTTAAAGCTAAAACACATTTGAAAAATGTGCATTGTGCTGCTAAAGTTTCGCGCTCCTAAATGTTTTGACTTAAGAGCACTTAATTGTGCTCCTTAGGGAAAAAAGTAAGCATCAAGCCCTGTAAAATAATATTAACACATGCTTTTTTAAATATATACTGAAATATATATATATATATATATATAAAGATCGATAAACAGATCACCATCTCCACAACTTTTAATTATGTACTATTAGTAAATATTGAATCTGAATGTTTTTATGTCACTTGTGATTAGCATTATTGGGTTTCAGTGTAAATAATGTCTTCTGCAAATAAAAAAGCACCTTCTGTGAGTCAGGAAACTGCCGCTGACGTGTCCAGAGCCGTCACAGCCCGGGGTTGGACACGACATGCCGTCTGCCTTCCCAGCCTTCCATGTGAACTGGGAGCCGCTGATGTAGCCGTCCTTTTGCCGTTTGGCCGCTAGAGGGCAGCCTGACGCGCTGCGGTGGGACGCGTATTTACCCGTTATGTGACCCTGGCCATCACAACCTGGCACCGGACACCTGCAAACACAAACAAGCCACTGTTACACGGGATCTCTGACAGACATGCTAAATAAAAGTCATTTTACATTTTCGTTCCTTAAAATAAAATAAACTTAAAAAAAAATCTTAAATGCTTTTTATTTTTAGCTAGTTGCCAAGACAGCACCTCATTTTAAGTACAAAATATTCAAAATATGAATAAAAACTGTTACTACGAATATAAACACTTATTACAGGTGTACCCCAGTGATTCAGGATAAGACAAAAAACACGGTTTGGCGAATGGATTCAGGATGTACTCGCCTATTATAAACGTTTTGTAAACTTTGAACACACAAAAAAGTTACGGACTACAGCTTTAATGTTAAACATTGGCTATTTTTGAACAACTTGCTGGTAATTACTATATTTGCAGTATTTACCTGATTGGCTCCTGGTCCTCCTTGTCCTCTTTACTGTGTGTTATCTTTATTCCAGTCTTCCGAGCTCGTGGACATCCTGACAAACTGGGGAAAAACAAGCGGTTGTTGCTTCGACGCTTGTGAAAAAGTACACTATGGCATTCATTTAAACAAGTACTTACTATGTACTTGTAAATAAATGTAAACGTACTTTTGAAGAATACACTGAATGTAATGTTTTCAGACATTTAATTGCATGCTATTTACAATTACATAAGTCATTTAAATTTATATTAAATGCAATGAGTGCTCTATGGCCCACTTAAGTAGGACTTTAGATATCATTTCATAATTGTTTCTATTGTCCTCGAAGTATTGTCAAAGTGTACTGTACTGATAATAATTTCTGTTAACTAAAACATACTTAAATTCCATAAAACTTGCATATCTTGTAATTACATATTTGTAATGATGAAATTGTAATTTAGTAGATTTAATATAAATTAAATTTAATTGTAACATTAAATACTGTTAAAATTATAATCAAGTCCTTTACATGTGCTTTATGTCATGCTTTAACATCTTTAAAGCATGACAAAAGATGATTAAAACAATGATTTAAAATTTATTTTAAGCAATTTATTAAAAGTTGACTCAAGTGTGTAAAGAAACCAGCCCGTTCTCATCCTTTAGCGTCACATAGAACGCTATATGACAAAACGGCGCTATACTACGCACATGGCACCCTTTATCGTTAATATTCATGCGAACCCAAGGCGTCATAAATCCTTTAGCGTAATATCAGACTACCCTACCCTACCCCACACCTAAACCTACCCATCACAGCGCGTGTTATATTAACGATAACGGGTGCCATGTGCGTAGTATAGCGCCGTTTTGTCATATAACGTTCTATATTACGCTAAACGATGAGAATGCGTTGAAGAAAGTGTTCTCTAAATACACCCAAGTGGCCCTATAATTCATTAATATTATCGGCAAATGCCGTTTCTTTTCCACAAGGGAGTGTGTGTGTGCATTACCTTCTGTGTGAAGCGTAGTTGCCAGTAATATGTCCCGAGCCGTCACAGCCCGGGGTCGAGCACCTGGGACAGAAATACACCCTGTTACTGCCCAGCATGCACAAGAAGAGCCCTGATGTATCATCATCAACTCCTACGACAGCCTTTCCACAAACCTTCCAACTAAAAGGAAAAGTCATGTACTGCTTATTGAAATGAAGGGAAGAAGCTTCACAGCATGGAGCAGTGCATTCATTGAGCCATTGGAGAAAAAATTGGGCCTAATAATCTGATACAAAACAGTGAGCTCACAAAACCTAAAGAATTATTATGAACACCAAACTAATACTGTGTTTGACCCCCATTCGCCTTCAGAACTGCCTTAATTCTACGTGGCATTGATTCAACAAGGTGCTGAAAGCATTCTTTAGAAATGTTGGCCCATATTGATAGGATAGCATCTTGCAGTTGATGGAGATTTGTGGGATGCACATCCAGGGCACGAAGTTCCCGTTCCACCACATCCCAAAGATGCTCTATTGGGTTGAGATCTGGTGACTGTGGGGCCATTTTAGTACAGTCAACTCATTGACATGTTCAAGAAACCAATTTGAAATGATTGGAGCTTTGTGACATGGTGCATTATCCTGCTGGAAGTAGCCATCAGAGGATGGGGACATGGTGGCCATAAAGGGATGGACATGGTCAGAAACAATGCTCAGGTAGGCCGTGGCATTTAAACGATGCCCAATTGGCACTAAGGGGCCTAAAGTGTGCCAAGAAAACATCCCCCACACCATTACACCACCACCACCAGCCTGCACAGCGGTAACAAGGCATGATAGATCCAAGTTGTCATTCTGTTTACGCCAAATTCTGACTCTAGCATCTGAATGACTCAACAGAAATGTAAAATGTTTTTCCCTTTTCACACCATTCTTTGTAAACCCTAGAAATGGTTGTGCGTGAAAATCCCAGTAACTGAGCAGATTGTGAAATACGTCTGGCACCAACAACCATGCCACGCTCAAAATTGCTTAAATCACATTTCTTTCCCATTCTGACATTCAGTTTGTAGTTCAGGAGATTATCTTGACCAGGACCACACCCCTAAATGCATTGAAGCAACTGCCATGTGATTGGTTGATTAGATAATTGCATTAATGAGAAATTAAACAGGTGTTCCTTTAGGTGAGTGTATATGCACTGCTGTGAGATGTTTTCTAACTATCATCCTGACTGGTTTTGACACAGATTCCATTCAAGTCATTGTGTGTCATCAAATCAAAATCACACACACAAAAACTGAGAGTATACTTCAAAATACTCAATACACAGGAGAAAATACAAAAGTATGCTAAAGTGTACTTGTTTTTCACAAGAGAATGTCAGGGGTCATTTATAATTCGCAGTAAGCTTAAAGTTAATAAGGTGTTGATAAACTAATTTGTGTGGATTTTTAAGTACATTGCATTGTAGTTGCATCTCAATATATATGGTGGCCACTGATGCTTTGGGGCTGAAGTGTAAAAACATTATCTTTTAGAATATAACCAATCTAAAAAAACAAGGAACTCACGCACACTATCAATACTTGCAAATATACAACTCTTCAAACTCAATCCCATTTAAAATGATCAAATGACCAATCACCGTAAAGATTCAATTTGTAACCAATTAAGCTCAATGATTTCCCACACACCCATCACCCGCAGATGTGCAATGGTGATTGCTGTTAAAACTGATGAAATGTCATTTTCAGGCACAAATGTCACTGATTCCTGAGTATGAGCCATGTCTGTGCTGTACAGTTTGATACTTACTTGAGTTCTTGTGAGTTGGTGGCCATCATACTCCGAATGCTTTTATCTGCTAAAGGACAACCTGAAAGACTAAAAGGTTGCATATTCCGATGTTAGTCAAATAAACTGCTGGTAAGACATGCAACCAATGCTAAAAAAACAAACACACACACACATACATAATCCATAAATGCAATAAATACATGGTGCAAGCGAAAGGACATCTACTCTGTATGTAGTAACTCTCTGAATAGCAAAGCATTATAATGGTTTTTATTCTCTCGAAATTAGCACTTGTAAGATTAGGCTGGGTAAAGGCCCAGTTTTGGCGTTTCTGGTTAAAGGGTGGTGTCAATATGGTTAACTTATGGCTGAGAATTGGTACCAAAAATAAAACCTGTTTTGGCCCAGTTATTAGCACTTGTCCCAGGATTTTTGGTGAAATATTGAAAGGGTTAACATGGATAGGCAGTCTGATAAGTAAGCTGAAAACAATAAATTCATTGAACTGAATCCACCATTAAAAAATGTAGTCACACCTTCTATGTGAGGCGTAATTACCGGTTAAGTGACCACTCCCATCACACCCTGGTGTTGGACATCTGTCTCCAGAAAAAATAGACAGAATGAAAGGCCAAAATCCAAAACATAATAAAGGAAACAAAATATTATACTACCAAAATTAAAAAAAATTAAAAAAAAAGTCTGGTAAAAATGGCAACACTTTAATCTAGTCCCCAGGTGAGCATTTCAACACCTTACAGGGGTACATGTTAGAAACGTTCAAAGACCTGAAATGTTTTCATTAAGGCTGCCAATTTATTTTATATATCTATATACAATTAAATATATGGAGTGTTGATTAATTAATCAAACGAATCGCAACTGACAAATGAAGATACCATTGCTCCAATAGTGGGAACATTCTCTGTGATATTTTCAACCAAAATCTTTCATTTTCAACCACAGTGGTTCAGATCAAATATGATACTAATTAAAATTAAACCCATACCCTAAATTTCTTAACGTTTTTACATAAATGGCTGCTAACTCAATTTGTAAAATGTTAAACTAACATCAGACTATTTGACAATGGGCTATTTGTTCCACTTAAGACAACTAATCATATCTTCATTGATGCTTTCTGAGTGTTGTTTACACTTGCTTATCAGAACCGACCATTGTCTAAATTCATTTATTACTTTCTCCTGTTGTGTGCCCCAGCATCAGACTTTTCAGACTTTTCATCTGCAACATCTGATCATATTTTCATTAACACTTTTTGAGAATGACTGATTTTCGATTTATTAAAATCTCTTAACAATACTGACAGTGTCACGTCACAGCCGGATCTAACTGCAGACGTCTTTATTTATTTACAACTCAAAAAAACCAAATACTCTAGATTCAATAATATGAAAACAATCATACATTGATGAGAATGAAATGAAAACTGTCAGAAAACAGGTTAAATATATACCAATGAAAACCAATTAAAGAAATGAGAAATAGCCAACAATGCCAACCAAGGAAACCGAAAACAAAGCAATGATACTATGAAAAACCAATAAGAGTCTGACATAATGTGACATTACCCACAGTCCAACAGAGGAGGGTGGGAGGGGGCTGAGGGGGAGGATGCAGAGGTGGTGGGAGAGACAACCAAGGAAGAAGAAGAAGCCAGGTAGGGGATGATGGTGGTAAGAGCCAGGGAGTGATCCCCAAAAGAAAGACCTGGAGGCAGCACCAGGCCAGGAACCAAGGAGGAGCCAGGGTGGAGCCATGAGCCAGACCGACTGAGGTGAAGCCGGGTGTGGTGGAGACCCATGAGTAGCCAAAGAGTAGAAGAACCAGAATTGGAGGGCTGAGGTGGAACAACAGACTTGTGGGACTGAGGTGGAGAAGGAAGGAGAGAGGTAAACGGTGGAGCTGGAGGGAAGGAAGAGACCGTTGGAGCCAAAGGGGTGGAGGGATGAGGTGTAGGTGGAGGACTCGTTGTCTGTGGCACAACCAGGGTGATAACTGAAAGAGGCCGAGCCAGAGTGGTGAGGGAGCCTAATGGATGATGGACCACCGTGGACCAGAGGGAGTGTGGAGCCAACGTGAATATGATGGGTCGACAGGCTGTGGTGGAATCCAGGGCTTGGAGGGCCAAGGTGTAGCCAGGGGATCTATACACCAGGCTGGAGCTGGAGACCTGAAAGATCAAGGCGGATCTGAGCTGCTTGGTGAAGGCAGTGAAGAAGGAGCTTAAGGGCCAAAGGGGGCCAATGGAGATGGGGCCGAAGAACCAGATGGCATAGGCAGAAGAGGAAAAATTGGGAGGCTGTCTGAGAGCAACATAGACTTGGTGCTGAGCGGGAGCATTGGCAACGAAGAAAACTTATTGCTCGAAGAAGAAGGAGACTTGGAAATGGTCGAAGAACTATTGGCTCTCACTCCTGGTCAAACTCCAAAACTTGGGCTCCAGGATGAACGTACCGTCAGGGGTTAATCTCCAGTAGGGATGTAAGTGGCTGCTCAAGCACCTGATCAGACTTTGCTCTCTGTGGCTCTGGGTCTGCGGTGGGCTCTGGCTTTTGATTCCTGTTGAGTTGGGGCTCAGTTTTTGCTGCCAACTCGGGCTCTAAGTCAGCAGTGGGCTCTGGCTTGTGCATAGCTACTTTAGCAGATGGTACTTTGTGGACTGTGGGCGCTGGTGATGGATGATTCTCCTCACTCTCATAGATAGTAAAGGGAGATCCACAATGTATAAGCACAGAGTCGATGTACTCCAGAAATGTTCCCGGAGGACTGTTTCCTGACCTGCCCGTAAAGACGCACACAGGTTTATGTTGGTTTGCTGGACGAGGTGGAACATATTTAAAATTGTTTCTGGGGAAACCGATCACCTTGTGAGAGGAGGAGGATTTGGGCTGAAGCAAGATCCATATTTGGGTTCATTTCTTGTGTCAAGCCATGGTTAAGTGCAAAGATAAAATAGAGCAGGATCTAACTGTAGCACTCTTTGTTTGTTTACACATTTTAAAGGGGTCATGAACTGGCTTTTTAAATGTTATTATATTGTTGTCTGAGGTCAACTTAAGACGTTCGCTTGGTTTTTGCATTCAAAAACATCAAAATGAATAAGCAATAGGCTATTTTGTACCCAAGTTGTGAGCCTTCCTGAAAAACGCTGGGTTTTTATGGGCGTGTCGCACTGAAGACTTGGAAATAAACGCCCACAGCTGTGAGTGGATAACAGTTTTGCATATTATAATGAGTTTCACTCTCCCGTCGGTGTATGTGGGGGAAAACGTCCAATGTTGTCAAATGGCAACCGGATTCGCCCATACATGTTCGACCCAGAGTCCGTGTGTTGCACAATTCCTGTCAGATCCAATATAGACGGCACAGCACCGTTCTTTACTCTTAATCGGTCTGCAAATCCAGTCTTGTTTACAAAACAATCCTCAGTGAAATGAAGCGAACAGACGACGATGTTTTACCCTCATCAGCTGGAACGTCATTAAAAATAAAGTTTATCCATGCAGTCCTATTGGAATCCAGAGGAAGCTTATGCAGCGACTGTCTTCTTCCACAACCAGGCGCTGCACAATATTCTGTATTGCTCGGTAACTCGATCCCGTTTGTCATCATGAGGTAGGCATGTAAGTTAGGCTACTTAGCTATGAGTGTAATGCGTGAATCGGTGGGCGGGGCTAAACCGGCCGTGCTGAAGTAGGCGTTGATCTTCTTCTGCGGGGGTGGTGTTTTAACCCCTTCTACGTCATAGTTTCCCACTTTTCAAAACGAGACGTTTTCAGAGGCTGGTGTAAATAAAAGCTTTTATTGGACTAACAAGGACGTTTTCAGTTATGAAACTTACAGGCTATTCTTATAATATGATAACCTCTTAGATATCAAAAGCTCAAGGAAAATTTGATTTCTCAGTTCATCACCCCTTTAAAAATACAAAAATATTTAGGATTCAATAATATCAAAATATGCCAACAGAACAAGCTTATCTGCCGATCTTACATTGATGAGAACGTAAAAAAAAGGCTCAATATATACTGTACCAAGGAAAACCAATGAAAGAAAAGAGAAACAGGTGTGGTGCATTAATAAAGCAATGAATAAAAATGCCAACAAAGGAAACAGAACAGGAAACAATGATATTATGAAAAACCAACTGAGAGTCCAACTAAAACTCAGACGTAACGTGACAGACAGTCATTTAAATCTCTTAATAGAACAAAATTGACCAATACTTTAATTCACTTAATAGAACAAAGCTGACCAATATTTAAATCTCTTAATAGCAACATTTAAATCTCTTAATGGAATGAAACCGACCAATACGGATATAAGTGCTAGCCAACGCTATAAATACAATATAGCTAGATCTAAATCCGGATGAACACTTGTATCATCATATATCATGCAGAGAAACATTTTTAAATTTGTTTCTCTTTAGATAATTGAATAAATGTGTTAAATTGACAGCTAACGGTTGGCGGTTAACGCAAAGTGTTGGCCAAATACCTATGATGCTGTTTTTATTGTTCATTGTTTCCAGTTTAGCTTCAGTCTGCAAGAGTGCTTAAGTCCTAAAATCACATCACATCCTAGGGAGAAGCTGTTTGAATGTTTAAAATCCATTAAGCGTTATATAAGTAAGCATACTCCGCCTTCTGACACTATGTTTATGTCAGATCATGTGGCATGCTGAGCACTAAAGCAAAGAGTGAGAGATGATAAAGAAGAGAAGTAGAACAGGAAGAGACAGTAGAACAGTGTAAAGGCTTGTGAAGCACGGTGCGGTGGGTGATCACTCTTGCTTACGTTATCAGGTCCTTTTTGCTTTCTTTGCAAGGCGGAAATTTTGGTTTGGGACTGGGAATGCCAACATCAGTAGTGTATGCACTGTCCTCTAAAATGTCCTGGAAGGGATCCAGATCATCAGACTGTAAAAACAAAGCCAAAAAGAGAAACAGAGACTTGTTAGTATTACTTGTTTCGGCACCTAGCTTTTATTTATAAACTGCATCAAATTTCTCCATTATGTAATAATCTTTCTCTATTGACTGCCATTCAAAAGAAGCATTTTTTGTGTGTGTGTGTGTGTGTGTGTGTGTGTGTGTGTGTGTGTGTGTGTGTGTGTGTGTGTGTGTGTGTGTGTGTGTGTGTGTGTGTGTGTGTGTGTGTGCAACATACAGTACAAATTGCAAATATATGATAATACATCTATATAAAAAAAATAATATTGTGTATTATCATTACAAATTTAAATAAAAGTTTTCTATTTGTATAATTTATTCCTGTGATTTTCAACATCATTACTCCAGTCATCAGTCGTATGATCCTTCAGAAATCATTCTAATATGCTGATTTGCTGCTCAAGAAACTTTTCTTATTGTAATTAATGTTGAAAACAGTGTAGATCGTACGTACTATTTTAATTTTGTTTTCACTGTGTTTCCTGTTCTGGTTTAGCCTGTGATCTTTGTGCCCTAGTTACTGATTTAATTTGTACTTATCGTGATTACTGTCCCTGTGCATTTAAAACCTGAGTTCTGTCTGTTCATTGTCTGGTATGATCATGGTTGTAGATAAAAATGAAAGAATGTTTTTTGCGCCGTTTTTTTGCGTCGCGTTTTTTACTACTCTGCCGGGATCAGAATAACCGCTCGATAGAGGACCATACAAGGAAACTTTTTTGATCTGACATGCGTAACTCACTCTCAGGACCTCTCAGTCCAAGGCACGCCTCACAGTGAACTGTCTCAGAGAGGATTTTACCGCAGTTTTGGAGTGGGTGCTGGTAAACAATGGACTGGCGTTCGTTATCTGCCCAGTGGAGGACATCACCAGCCTCACTCCAGACCCAGAGGCCAGCCAGCCACCACACACTTCACAGAGCGAATGCCAGAGCCCACCGCAGATAATGAGCCTGAGCCTGCCACAATGCACAAGCTAGTAAAGAGGACTGAGCACACAATTGGCAAAGAGCCCCAGCCCCACAGAGAGCCAGAGCAGGTGTGTGAGCCAATCCACCAATCCACCTTGGGCCTTCCAGTCTCCAGCTCCGCCTCAGCACAATGATCCCCTGGCTCCACCTCCAGCCGGAAAACCCATCATTCCACCTCGGCTCAGCGACCAGTTGACTCCAACTTGGCTCCCCCTTCCTCGGCCCCAACTGGGACCACTGTCTTTGCGGCTTCACCGGGCTCTCTTGTCCGCTCGGCTATGCCTTGGTCAGACGTCGCTCTGCAGTACCATGGCCTTCAGCTGTGCTTCGTTCCTCCACCCCTTCGGGCTCCGCCTTCCCTACGGCTCCACATTGGTGTTCAGTCACAACGGCTTCTCCTCAGTCCTCTTGCACCCTGGCTCCACCTCGGACACTCATCACTGCAGCTTCACCACTGTCTCCAGAGCCATCTGTATCTCATGAGCTCATCTGGGTCTCATCGGCTTATCAGCTCTACCTGGGTCTCATCGGCTCTTCAGCTCTACCTGGGTCTCATCGGCTCATCGGCTCTTCAACTCTTCAACTCTACCTGGGTCTCATTGGCTCATCGGATCTTCAGCTCTACCTGGGTCTCATTGGCTCATCGGATCTTCAGCTCTACCTGGGTCTCATTGGCTCATGGGATCATCAGCTCTACCTGGGTCTCATCTGCTCTTCAGCTCTACCTGGGTCTCATCGGCTCATCGGCTCTTCAACTCTTCAACTCTACCTGGGTCTCATCGGCTCTTCAGCTCTTCCTGGGTCTCATCAGCTCATCAACTCTTCAACTCTACCTGGGTCTCATTGGCTCATCGGATCTTCAGCTCTACCTGGGTCTCATCGGCTCTTCAGCTCTTCCTGGGTCTCATCAGCTCATCAACTCTTCAACTCTACCTGGGTCTCATTGGCTCATCGGATCTTCAGCTCTACCAGGGTCTCATCGGCTCATCAGCTCTACCAGAGTCTTATCGGCTCATTGGCTCTTCAGCTCTACCTGGGTCTCATCGGCTCATCAGCTCTACTAGAGTCTTATCGGCTCATCGGCTCTTCAGCTCTACCTGGGTCTCATCGGCTCATCAGCTCTACCTGGGTCTCATCGGCTCATCAGCTCTACTAGAGTCTTATCGGCTCATCGGCTCTTCAACTCTTCAACTCTACCTGGGTCTCATTGGCTCATCGGATCTTCAGCTCTACCTGGGTCTCATTGGCTCATCGGATCTTCAGCTCTACCTGGGTCTCATTGGCTCATGGGATCATCAGCTCTACCTGGGTCTCATCTGCTCTTCAGCTCTACCTGGGTCTCATCGGCTCATCGGCTCTTCAACTCTTCAACTCTACCTGGGTCTCATCGGCTCTTCAGCTCTTCCTGGGTCTCATCAGCTCATCAACTCTTCAACTCTACCTGGGTCTCATTGGCTCATCGGATCTTCAGCTCTACCTGGGTCTCATCGGCTCTTCAGCTCTTCCTGGGTCTCATCAGCTCATCAACTCTTCAACTCTACCTGGGTCTCATTGGCTCATCGGATCTTCAGCTCTACCAGGGTCTCATCGGCTCATCAGCTCTACCAGAGTCTTATCGGCTCATTGGCTCTTCAGCTCTACCTGGGTCTCATCGGCTCATCAGCTCTACTAGAGTCTTATCGGCTCATCGGCTCTTCAGCTCTACCTGGGTCTCATCGGCTCATCAGCTCTACCTGGGTCTCATCGGCTCTTCAGCTCTACCTGGGTCTCATCAACTTTTCAGCTGTACCTGGGTCTCATCGGCTCATCAGCTCTACCAGAGTCTTATCGGCTTATCGGCTCTTCAGCTCTACCTGGGTCTCATCGGCTCTTCAGCTCTACCTGGGTCTCATCGGCTCTTCAGCTGTACCTGGGTCTCATCGGCTCTTCAGCTCTACCTGGGTCTCATCAACTTTTCAGCTCTACCAGGGTCTCATCGGCTCATCAGCTCTACCAGAGTCTTATCGGCTCATTGGCTCTTCAGCTCTACCTGGGTCTCATCGGCTCATCAGCTCTACCAGAGTCTTATCGGCTCATCGGCTCTTCAGCTCTACCTGGGTCTCATCGGCTCTTCAGCTCTACCTGGGTCTCATTGGCTCTTCAGCTCTACCTGGGTCTCATCGGCTCTTCAGCTGTACCTGGGTCTCATCGGCTCTTCAGCTCTACCTGGATCTCATCGGCTCTTCAGCTCTACCTGGATCTCATCGGCTCATCAGCTCTACCTGGGTCTCATCGGCTCTTCAGCTCTACCTGGGTCTCATCGGCTCTTCAGCTGTACCTGGGTCTCATCGGCTCTTCAGCTCTACCTGGATCTCATCAGCTCTTCAGCTGTACCTGGATCTCATCAGCTCTTCAGCTCTACCTGGGTCTCATCAGCTCTTCAGCTGTACCTGGATCTC
The DNA here is from genome assembly GCF_988280905.1 of Pimephales promelas. Lineage (NCBI taxonomy): Eukaryota > Metazoa > Chordata > Actinopteri > Cypriniformes > Leuciscidae > Pimephales > Pimephales promelas. The sequence continues at coordinate 4,099,679 of NC_142783.1, read as the reverse complement.
ATCAGCTCTTCAGCTCTACCTGGGTCTCATCGCCTCATCAGCTCTTCCTGGGTCTCATCGGCTCTTCAGCTCTACCTGGATCTCATCGGCTCATCAGCTCTACCTGGGTCTCATCGGCTCTTCAGCTCTACCTGGGTCTCGTCGGCTCTTCAGCTCTACCTGGGTCTCATCGGCTCTTCAGCTGTACCTGGGTCTCATCGGCTCTTCAGCTCTACCTGGGTCTCATCGGCTCTTCAGCTCTACCTGGATGTCATCAGCTCTTCAGCTGTACCTGGATCTCATCAGCTCTTCAGCTCTACCTGGGTCTCATCAGCTCTTCAGCTGTACCTGGATCTCATCAGCTCTTCAGCTCTACCAGGGTCTCATCGCCTCATCAGCTCTACCTGGATCTCATCAGCTCTTCAGCTCTACCAGGGTCTCATCGCCTCATCAGCTCTTCCTGGGTCTCATCGGCTCTTCAGCTCTACCTGGGTCTCCACCTCCACCGGCCTTGTCTCCGACAGTTGTCCCCCCTGGTGTCTTCAGCCAAGTATCCACCATGGCTCCTCCCTCCTTTGTCTCAGTCGTGGGTCATTGTCCTAGCTTCACTCTGGGTTCCCATCTGGCTACTTCTGCTCCTGGATCCATCAATCATAATAATCGCTGCCTTGGTCTCTCCCTCTATGATTTCCTCCGGTGTCCTGCCCTTTGCCAGACCCTCGTCCTTCTCCAAAGCCTGCTCCCTCCCTCCTTGGTTGGACTTGTTATGGCACAGGGACATGTTCTGTTTTAGTTTTGTTTTCACTTTGTTTCCTATTCTGGTTTGCCTGTGTTTTTTATGCCATGATTACTTACTGATTTTACTCTCCCTGTGTATTTAAACCCTGAGTTCTGTCTGTTTATTGTCCAATATAGTTTTTGTTATTTTCTCCTCGTCACATTCTCCTGTTGATTGCTGTGTTTGGAGTATTGAGTTAAAAAGACTGTTCTTTGTTATCTCAGATTGTCATGTGCTCATTACAGCCACAATGTGGCAAACACTTAACTGATCATTTTTTTTCAGGATTATTTAATGAATAGAAAGTGCAAAATAAGATAATTTATTAGAAAGAAATTACTTTTGATCAATTTAATGCATCCTTGCTGAATAAAAGTATGAATTATTTTTCTATATGTGTGTATTCTTAATGGCCACAAACTTTTGGTTTTTTTCAGGATAGTTTGTTAGTGATGTGAAATGCAAGGCAATATGCTGTGATAAACATTTGCATTACAATACAGTATGATACACAGTATGATCGCTTGTTTAATTCAGCAAGCACCATCCAGTTTTCAGTTATGATTTTCTATGAGAATGTCATTTTGCATAGTTAATATTGGATGTCTTGTTAAAAAATGAGTCGAGGAGACCCAGTTAAGAACTAACATTTCTCATCTAGTTCATTCAACACCCTGGAACTGGAAGGTGAAGTTGGGTGCTTTTCATTATGGGTTTCAATATTATTCCACACAGTTCTCTCTGTTATAAGGTACACATTTCAATGTTCGTCATCCTGGTATTCCATCCATAAAGAAAATCTGTTCACTGCAGAAATAGTAACAGTATGGTATGCTATTTAGATGTGTTTGATAGCAGCTAATTCTTCATTGTCCGTTAAGCATCAATGCATAATCCTTTACACCAGCAAAGAGGCACACCAGTAACCTTCAACTGGTGAAAAGATCTGCCATTAGCTGAGAGAGAACGTTTAAAAGAAGAAATCTTTCAAGAAATAATTCTTTTTTTCCCCCACCACAAATAAATGATTGCATTATTTTAACTCCACCACAGTGAGTGTGTAATTCGTAAAATTTGAATAGAATATACAAATATGCATAATTGACATAGTTTTTGTATTTTAGTTCAAGAATAAAAATATATTAAATATTATAACTGCATTTATATTATAATTGTTCAAATGAATTTCTTGACAGAACCACCCATCCAACGCTTGCCTTCATTGTCACATTCACACATGAAGTCCTTCACTTTAAAAATACACAATTGCTCCCCACACTCAATTTGTATGCAAATGGCAATGTATCAGTTGGATGTTGAGGAGCACATCAATCAGTTTTTCCACAATTAACACGCCAGAGGATGTGAGAATTAATCTGCCAGTCGTGCAGCATCACGGAGACTTCTAGATTTCAGCCAAATGCCTTTAGAACAGCAGGATTTACACAGAGACTTTGCTGTCATGACGATAAAAAAGGGAAATTATAGAACTAGGTGGAGACGGAAATCAGAGTGCTGCCATACACTAGATGGCGGTGTGGTGACGTGACAGTGTGTGTGAGTGTGTGTGGAAATCTCCTCTGCTCTGCGTGATACCTTTCACGTTTCAGGTTATCAAAAAAGCTCTTCAGCATCACCTGAATTATGATGCTTAAAACATTTTAAGACATATTTCTTCAACAGACCAGCAGTGCAAAGAAAGTAATAGCATATGTAATTGTTCAGCATTCACTTTATGTATATCTAACACCAGGGTGAATGTGATCTCCATATTTGGTTATTACAACACCGTCCCAATAAAATGTAAAATTTAGCTCCATATATAAAAGAATGTAGCACCTTATTCAAAACCAATTTGTAATGTGTGTGTGTGTGTGTGTGTGTGTGTGCGCACGTGAATAATAAATCCGTATGAACGATAGTATTCAATGTTCAGCAAACAATTGAAATGTGGCTTATTGAGAAGTTTGCGATTTTTTCCTTTTGAAAGGTGGATGGAGAAAAAAATATGTTTATATATATATATATACTACATAGAAAGAACCATAGCAACCCCATAGCAATGCCCTGCTAGTTCTGCACTGCATAATGTTGATGAGTTGAACATGAGCCATCACCAGTCAGAAAATGTTAAAATCTAGGGTAATATGAATGTAATATGTAAAATGAATGAATCTTACACAGATGGCATATTGACGAATACTACAGTGTTCTCGGACAGATTCTACTCAGATTTACCATTAAAAACTCCATCTTCTATTAGTGAAGGCTGAATGGAGGTGTGTGTGTTGGTTACAGAAAAACACAGAACAAGACCTTATCCTGAAGAACAATCAGGGAAATATTTCAGCCGTCTGTTCCACATACAGCTAAAAAAAAGTGGCTGTGGCTGCCAGAAATTAAAAAAAATATATACAAAATAAGTTTTAGGGTTTGAACTTGAAAAATCTGCACAGATTTTAATGAGACAAAAAGTAAAGGAGAGATAAAGAAGATGAGGATGTACATCATGCATATAGCTTGTACGTACACGACCCATCGAAACGGATCTCAGGAAATTCAGTTATGCAGAGCGAAGACATCAGATGTAATTAGTGAGGAATGAGGAGGAGCTCTCTCTGCCTACAGTCACCCTGACCTCTGTTACTACGGGAACCCCAGAGGAAGTGACAGCGAAGCAAAGAGGTCACGTCCCAACGCTCCACTTCCTGCTGCCGCCTCGACTAATGCTGCTCAATTAGACAGCGCGAGACACAGATGGAAAGTGGAGACACAGAAACAACACCAATGTATAAAATAACTCCCTTACTCATTATTTTTCCCAACGCATTCTCATCCTAAGGCGTCATATAGTGACGCTTTGGAAATTTCGTCTAAATCCAACGCACATGGCACCCTTTAGCGTCAATTTAACACACACAGAGCTTTGTTTGGTTATGGGTAGGTTTAGGTCTGGGGTAGGGTTAGGGTTAGACCACTAGGAGGCGCCTTCTGGCCCATATATATCTGTGTCTCATATTGACGCTAAAGGGTGCCATGTGCGTTGGATGTAGACGCAATGTCAAAAGTGCCATGGGATGAGAACGGCCTGATTTTTCCTCTTGGTTTCCAGTACAAATATCTAAATATTCCTAAATCAACAAAAACAAAACATTTCAGAAGAAATATTTCTTGAAATGATCTGTTTTTATTCGGCTGCCAGATCCAATACAGTCGGCTGCTTCATCTTTCAACTAAAGTTTCTTTGTGAACTCTCCATTACACTGCGCCTCGTTTACAAAACTATCTGCAGTCAGACGCTCCATACAAACATATAATCTTTCAACACGATCTGGAACGCCATTAAAATAAAACATCCACTTGTTCCTTCAGTGTGTATCCTTCTGAAGTCTCTACAGAGAAGCAAACAAGCTGTTGCGTTACTCTTCCATTCACTCTTCTATATTCGTCCTGACGTTGTCAGACTCAAGCGCGTTGAGTACGTCAGAAACTGAACGGGCGTCTGTGTACTGTATAATCCAGCGTCAGTGATTATAACGGGTTCCATTTTCTATTGACGTGGCGCAACAAAACACACGTACCTGCGCAGTAAGCAACCAAATGCCAGTGGGCGTGGCCTATGGTTGATGGTGTAAAATGATGTCTTTTTTCAAGCCTTATTTTACATCAAAATATGTATGTAACATCAAAACTTCCGGGTGTTTTACATTACTGTACTATAGCGAGTGCCACAGCATCACATATACTTTTTTTAACATACAGGTTAACATTCATAACAAAAGTGCACATATTAACAAATAAATAATGAAATAATTGCGCACATTTTAAAGCTACACTGTGTAACTCTTTTAGTTTATTGTTAGCTAAAAACACTTAGCTCTTTCAAAAATATATGTGCTCATTAATGTATATTTATTTCGTTCAAGTAATAAAGTATTCTCGTGAGTGTGTAATATGCCATTGAAAATACATACGGTTAAGGGGTTCTAATGTCGGTCGCCATGTTGACCCTCCATCTTGAAAGTACATTAGCCAAAGAGGGACATACACGTTAATTCAAGCTTTGCCTTTTGCGTTTACGTTTGAGTTAACACTCATGGACGAGGTCGAACTGGAAGCCATGTTAATCTTGGACTACATTGGCCACCGTAGGAGTTAAAACGAAATCGGAATTGAGAGGAACAGAAACTAATATTCACTGGATGGTCATATACCTTTTCACCGCTAGATGGGGGTAAAAATCACACAGTGTAGCTTTAAGCTTTGAAACAAGATTTTTTAAATGGCACAACATTTTACTCATGTCGTGACCCCATTAAATTAAAATTATTTTTCTCACCCCATTGGCAGATATTTTATTCTTATTTTAAAGTCAAGATGAAATGTGGCACATATCCATGTGAAATGGCTTCTGGAACAAGAACAAATGTGGGCGGGGCTTGATTGTGTCTGTGGGGAATTGATTGGATGGTTGTGGTTTGCTATTGGTTGATCTCATGTGAGTGACAGGTTATAGCCCCTCCCTCGTCATCAGAGACGAGATGCAGCAAGAGGGAGGGGAAGATAGTCTGATTCAAGATTACCAGGCACATGAATTAAAAAAAGATGTACATTTAATAAATCATTTAAGTAAATGCTGCAATATTTCATAAAAAAAACAAGAATTGGCTGTTTCAATGGACTCCAAAGAAACTGGAAATGCCATCAATATATATATATATTAATATATTATAAATACAATGTAAAGCTAAAACGTCGATTCTCCTGTCCAAGCCCGTCATATTAAGCATTTTACATAATGTTGAGCCTCTGCAGTTACTCTGCAAGGTAATATTTGATTGGAAGAGTAATGTTGGTTGCTGCTATTTTTAAGTCACCATTTGATGCTCAATGTAAAATCAGAGTCCTAAAGCTAAAAGCAGCAGAGAAGTCATGCTTAACAAGCGCTCCGGCTCCTCTGCGAGACGACGGACTGCATGAATACTGCACTACTGAAATAAATGTGTTGAGCTGAGGTGCAGATGGAGAGGAAGCATCACACACTAAACCCATGACAGTGAGAGAAGAGCACTGCTGCAGGCAGATCAGAATGACAGCAGATCAAATGAGAGAGAGAGAGAGAGAGAGAGAGAAGGTGCCTCCATGTTTCACACACACAGACACACACATAATATCAACTCTACTTTCCTCCTATTTCATGCTCTGCATCATTGCTGGATGAGTGTGTGTTAATCTGAGGATATAATTCCTATATCCCACACAAACAACATTCACTTTTTCTCGAATCCATCTTCCGTCCGAGCGTTAGCAGGAGGTCATCTGATGTTTGGTAAAACTCCCTTTGTCTGCTTGTACAATTGTTAGTTTTCACACGATTGTAAATGCAATGCAAATTTTTGTAAGGTAGGCAGGTTTTTTGTGCTGTCGCTCTTTTATTGTATCTGACAGTGTAAAAAGCCCATTAACGTATGTCCCGTATTACAAATCCAAGCAGTATCAATAATGTCAAAAATGTGATGTGCAGTCAAACGGGTGTGTGCGCTCTTTAAACAAGTGTTCTCACCGATACGCTTGTCGTGTTTTGTGCTCTGTTTAGTTCATGTCTCTATGAAGCTCCTCCTTCTGAAAAGAACAATGTGCTCTGATTGGTCGACTGAACCAGTGTGTTGTGATTGGTTGAGCACTTCGAGTGTGTTTGAAGACTGAACACATATGGCACTATTTTCAGAAATTCAGGTAAATTCGCCCAAAATTAAGGCCTTGGAGGCTGGCATACTCCTGGTAGAATGAGCTCGGACAGCCGAGCCCGTTCTCATTCCAAGGCGTCGTTTACATCCAGCGCACATGGCACCCTTTAGCGTCGAATGAGACGCAAATATATATGGGGAAGAAGGCGCCTCCTAGTGGTCTAACCCTAACCCTACCCCATACCTAACCCTACCATAACCAAAGCGTCTCATTTGATGCTGAAGGGTGACGTGTGTTGGATGTTTACGCTTTTCTAAAAGTGTCGTTTATGACGCCTTGGGATGAGAATGCGTTGGACAGCCAAAGGTGACGGCTGACCAGAGACTTAGTAAGCGAGAGAGATAGCCGCAATTATACACTTGCTGACTTTCTGCTAAGGTGCAGGAAGACCTTTCTTATGTGATCCAAAACAGACAAACAGCTGATCCAGTTTCAACACAGGACAGCTCTGTGGACATATGTATCCAGCGCTCTTACTGGACAGAGAAGGTTCAGCTTTTCCTGGTACTGATCTCTGGAAGGAGGAGGGCTGAAGGCTTGCAAAACGATAAGCCGCAGTACATTGGTCGGCACCTTAAGGACATAGCCCGGTTTAGGGTAAAGAAATGTTTTGCATCCCTTTACCATCCTGGGTGCGGACTCAAGGCAAGTGGGGACCAATAAGGCCTGAAGATCTCCTACTCTTTTAAAGGTTCTCTAAGCGATGTGGGGCCAAAACATTTTTTGTCACATACATCAAACGTCCCCTCACTATCGGCTAGCTGCCTGTCCCCTAAACACACTGTAAAAAAACGCGGTCTCTGTAGACACCACAGGCTCCAAAAACGGCAACAAAAACAATCATGTCTCACCCGGACCACAAAATTTAACAAACAGTGTTCCAGCCAATCACTGGTAAGAAGTATTTGAGGGTGGGTCTGGGGGGTTAGTGCGCGTGCACATGAAGGGGGTGTGTGTGTGAAGGAGAGAGAAGCATAAGAGGGAAGTTTGAAAAATGGCCGAAACACGACCAAAGAGACGTCGTTCTGAAGAACAAATTAAAAAGAAGAAGGAGTCGGATAAAGAACGTGTGAAGTTCCGAATTTTCATCGGTAGCAAAGCTTTTGAACGATGGCGAGAACTCCGGCGGTAGAAGGGATTCCAATCCGACATTCAGGTTGCTCTGTTTTTGCTGGACAAAAAAAAAGCAAAAGAAGAGCAAAAAAACGGCAAATTGTTTTTTTTTTTCTTCTAAATTGACGCTTATGTTCGCCAAACCCACACAAGGATATAATTAGCTAGAAATGCACGTTCACAATTATTTCAGGAAGCACGGAAGGGAGGGGGAGGAGATGAGATGCGGAGGAGGGAGGGTCTAGCTAGCCTCCGATTTGTTTGAAAATATTCTGAACGTCAACACCCAGGATCGCTTAGAGAACCTTTAAGAGAAGAGATAACTAGAGGGAAGACTGTTTTTAACCTCAAACTTCTATGAAACCGTATCAAGGGGCTCGAAGCGAGCCAAAGATAAGCCTTCTAAAAAAACAGCCAGGTCCTAAGCAGATGCCTCAGCATCAAAGTACCACAAAGGAAACAAGTTATTAGAGGGTTCCTCCCCAAAGATGCTTTATCCACAAGGGCATGGCAGCCACATAAACCTTTAAGGTAGAAAGGGGGAGCCCTGCCGAAAAGCGATCTTGTAGAAACTCAAGCACTGAACCAACAGGGAAGTTAACTGGATCCCATTGTCGCATACTTCACCAAGAAGTGAAAACTCAAGGCGTAAAGTTTTCTTTATGGACGGAGCTCTAGAGTTAAGTTTGGTCTCTACAACCTCAGTTCAGAGACCAGTGTCTATGAGTTGAGCCCACTCAGAGGCCAAACCCTGTATGGTCCTACTAGTAGTGGACTTATTCCCTCCCCTGCAGACTTTCTCTAGAACTCCTTGGAGCAACCTTGGCCATGTCTGTACCCTAGTGTCCAGCCCCAGGGGACTTGGTGTGTAAGGGAGACCCAAAGTGGACAGTGTGTTGTATTCGGAGACGCAAACAGATCCACTTCCGCTTGGCTTCCCACATTAACTTCCCATATATGCTCCACCAACTCAGGGTTAAGTCTCTATTACACTGGCCTGTCTGGATGTTTGATCCTATGTTTTGGTACCGCAAGGTGTATACATCTTCCCAAGGGACCACAGGAGGATGGTGCACCAGTGTGCATAGTGGACGTGAACGCAGACCGTTTTATCTTTCCAATCGTAGAAAGATTAACCGGTTGCAGGACCCATCGAGATATGTTTGGCAGAAGCCTCCACGAACTAAGATGAACTAAGCCTCTTGAAGCTGGCCTCTAAGTTAGAGCAACCATTTCAGCAACCTAAGCAAATTTAACATTTAACATAACATTTAAAGGTAACACTTTATTTTGATAGTCCACTTTAGACATTCTACTAACTATAAGTAACTTTTCAACTACATGTCAACTAACTGTCATTAGAGTATTAGTAGACTGTCCGCTTAATATCTGCTAACACTTTTTTTTGTTGGTTCCCCAACAGACATTCAGCTGACTATAAGTAACTTGGCGACTACAAGTAAACTTATTCTCCTAACCCAAAGTCTAAAGGCCATTGCACACCGAGCACGAAATATTCGTATGCGTATTTTCGTGTTCGTCAGCTTAAAAATTCGTCACGCATAGAAACCTTGCACACCGAGTCCGTTGCGTATTTCTTAAACCTTTGCGGGAAAAAACGCAAAAATACCAAATGGATTCGTCAAGCAGTGAGGATGATTTTTGCCCTCTCTCTTATTGAAAAGGGAAGAAAGAGAAAATATTGCGTCCATCCAATCCTGAAATTGCGCCGAGAGGAAGGAGAGTTCCTTATCAAGGAGTTGCGAATTTATCCTAAACGATTCAAAATTATTACCTCAGAATGTCAGTGGGACAGTTCGATGCTTTGCTAGCGATTCTGGAGCCACATATTAAAAACAAGACCACCAATTTCCGTGAACCAATCGATTCTGAACGGAGACTGGCAGTGTGTCTGAAATGGACCAGGTATGGACACACACACGGACAAACACACACCCGCGCGCGGTCCGGTGGAAGCGCTGGGCAGACAGAACAGCTAGGCTGTTATTGTATATTGTGCCCAAATAATACATTAGTTATCGAATAGGCTGCTCAATCACACCTTATTCGATCCTAAATTTCAATCTGATTGAAAGGGGAGGTTTATTAATTTCATAATCCAATATAGCTAGAGAAGAGAACATAAACACTTGATCGAATTGAAAACCGAAACTGAAAGCACGGCGCATATGTGCAATGATTTGAGGACGAGCTCCCCCCGGCCCTGAATTGTCAAAAGACCTCTCAAAATGCTGGCTCTGGATGCGAAAAACGCAGAAAATCGAACCCGATCCGATTAATTTTATGACGGACGAAAGTTTCGGAGGCGGTGTGCAAGCGTGACTGACATAACGTGAGGTCGAATTTTTTTTTTAACGTGCGAAAATTTCGGATGCGAATTTCGGACTCGGTGTGCAATGGCCTTAACCCCTAACCATAACCTAATAGTCTACTGACAGTCTACTACTGTATAATATACTCTAATGACAGTTAGTGGACATGTAGTTGAAAAGTTACTTATAATTAGTAGAATGTCTAAAGTGACTATCAAAATAAAGTGTAACCCATTTAAATTTGTATGCATTTGGCAGATGCTTTTATCCAAAGCGACTTAGATTGCATGTCAAGGTACACATTTACATTCTTATCAGTTTTTACTTTTCCTGGGAATTGAACCCATGACCTTGGCGTTGCACGCACCCAATGGTCTACTGGAAACATAACTAGCAGGAAACCAGTGACTGACTTATTTTGACCCTTCTCAGAGGGCACGAGCCTGTGGTGAAGTTGAATCACGAGTTCGATGAAAACCGCAGCGCCCGTCTCTGACCCCTCCGAGAGATCCATTTGGGAACAATCCATTTCAGCTTCTGTGAAAACTAGTCCAAAACTAGTTTGTGGGGCCAGAACCATGATTAAAGCTCGCCTGAACATCTTCCTCAAAAAGTGACACACAAAAACAATGCCCTCTCGAAGGCTGACAGTACATGATCCGCTCCCCAACACATAACTCACAGGGAGAAGCACGCTGCTTGAATGTTTGGTTCGCCATCATATGTGAAAAAGTGATTGAACAATATCAGGACAGACAACAATAAATAAGACTGATCTGCCAACAAGCTGAAATAACAAAATAATAAAATCTTTTTGTATTTTATTTTATTTCCATTAACTGTTTTCAATGGTTTTAGATTTAGTTAAATATAATAAACCCGTCTCTTCAAATGTAGACTATATGACTTGGTTTTCATGAAACCAATGAACATGAAGAAAACAAAACACTGATTACATGTCAGAATCTACAGTAGAAAGATTCATAATCTAATATTGAGACTGGCCCAAAAATTTACATTAATCTTAGCAATATTTAGTTCTGCCATGTTGTGCTATATTTTAATAATAATTTAATATGAACCATAATTATTGCAACTGCACTGAAGGTGCACCTAATCGGTACCCAAAGTATCTCCCTATAAAAAAAAATCAGTCCAAGGAAGGAAATATTGATCCTTAATTGAAAAGTTAAATTCAAACACTGATGTAGAGAAATTAACACAAACAATTTGAATTGGCTAAATAAATATTATATTACCGTAACTCAATAGTTATTTCAATTTTGACATCTGGGATGTCACACACGTGTGTACCTGCGAGCAGATGTCCAGGGGTTTCCCGCTCAGGCTCTGTGGCATCTCCCTGCAGCGGGTGGAGAGGTTGAGGATGGCAGTGGCAGCCATGTGCGCCGCCTCCATGTCGTGTGTGTAGTCGAAGCTGCTCTTGCTGCAGGTGCTGCTGGCGCTACTCTCTCCTCCTCCTCCTCTTCCTCCCCCTCCTCCTCCTCCTCCACAGCTCAGGCTGCTGCTGCTGCTGGGCCCGAAGCTGCTCGAGGTGCTGCTCGCCGAACTCCAGCTCTTGCAGTAGCGCTTCGCTGACGGTTAACACACAGATGGGACAGATCACAAAACAGATCTTCTGCATCTACATCCTAACAATGGCTTTATTGTGATAGCACTGAGATACTATTATACAGTCCCTCCAGGATTTCACGATTTTTTTTTGTGATTTTTGCGATCAAAATGACTGATTTTGTGGTGGTAATTTCCAAAAATTTGTGAAAAAATTTGCGATTTATATATAACATTTACCATAATAGTATTCAGTCCTTCCAGAAAAACGCGGAGTTTTTTTGTGACTGTTGCGGGCAAAAATTGATTGATTAGCCTGCTCGGCCCGTTTTCTTTAAAAATGCGATGGAATATGCGGGATATTTATGCAATTTTATGCGATAAAATTGCAGGAATTTGCAAAAATTGAGAGAACTTGCAAAAATTGCGGTTTGATGAAAAAGATTTCTCTTTTTCAGTGATTCCCCCAACATCCTGTTCTCACTAGGCTAATGTAAGAGTCATTTCTTATTACTTCCTTTGATAAGCAAGCATACTACATCATAGAAAGTGCTGGGAATATTTAATTTCTCATCTTGTTTTATTTCAGACTATAACGAGTATAAATAAGGTGTGGCCCCTTTAAGAGCTGCGCGCTCCCTGTTGAACTCTCTGCAGTGTTATACGTGCGCCTCGAACGCCTCATGTGTGCGGGTAATTTCTGTTTGATGCTACTACTTTTATCTTATGTTGTTTATTAAGTAACGATGTGACGGTAGAACGTGTGAGACAGTTATACGAGTTCGATTTGTGAGATGTCAATCGCCTCCTTGAGTCTGTCCGGCGCCGCGTAATTGCGTCACTTCATAACGTTCCCATGGAAACAGAGGGAAACGGCTGCTCTTGTGTGAAGCAAACGCAACATTTTTTAACTTTCTGCTAAAATACACGTGACTTTTTTTTGCAACGAAAATGCGAGGATTATGAAATTATGCAAACCCCGCATATTTTGCAAGGAAATCGGCAATTTATGCGGCGAAAGTGCGGCGTATTTGAAAAAATGCGGCCCCCGCATAAATATGCGGACTTTGGCTGATTTTGCATTGAATTCAGCGATCGCATAATCGCGTTTTTCTGGAGGGACTGATTATAGTTTAAATTTACTATATTTTACATTTTGTTATATTTTATTTAAGTTATTTTAGTTAAATTAGGCCTACATAAAAATCAGAAATGTTACCATGGCAATATTTTATTTTATTTCAGTTGTTTTTCAAGTAATTACTTTTATGGCTTTAGTTTAGGTGAACTATTATAACTCGGGAGATATTTGGCAGTGACTGCTGATATGTATATGCATTTTATGCAAGCATACTGTTATGAAACATTTTCCGAATCCTTCTTTTCCCCAATATAAATATCAGCAACTGCACTAAATTGCATATTGTTGCTCAGTTTGTTTCTCGAAATGAAATGTGTTGTTCCTCTCTGAGTTTGAGCTGCATGTTCATTGACTATATGAGCCATTAAAGACCAGTGTTGTGCAAGTTACTTCCAAACTGTAATACATTAGGTATTACTTGTTACTGTTATTTAAAAGTAATTCATTACCTTACAATATTACTGTCTCAGAATTGTAATGCGTTACATTACTCATGTATTACTTTTGAGTTACTTTCACCAAAATAACTAAGTAGAACTTAACTTTTGGGCTGTAACGATATGCAATATGAAACCGAAATCGCGATTCGCCACACGACTCAGATCCACGAACCTACAGAATCGCGACACACCTCTTCCAACTCCAGCGTTATTCTCCTTACCGTCCAGATCCAATGCTGCCTTATCTTTAAATTAGGCTATTAGTATTATTTGAAGTTAACATTATAAAATACGTAGACCTACACCACAAAACTAGTTGAGGATAAATTATTTAAAATTGGGGAAGTCCAGCATTATGGACATGACATTTGCAGTCAAAACTTGAAATAAAAATCCTCAGAAAATATATGTATTGAAACGTATATAGGCTACTTCCTTAAAGGACTCCAAACATTAGACAAATATCAGTCTATGTTTTATTTTTAATATTAGGGAAAAGACACACATTCATGCGTGACAAAAAAATATGAGGCAAAATATATTTTTTGTAATTCTGTTAATTACACTGCGCAAATCGGATGAGGAAGGGTTGGCTCTCCAGTCTCCATAGAACTTAAAATATTCATTTTATTTTAGTTTTCGTGTTCGCATTTATGAGGAAAAAACAATGTTACAGACGCGACCGCTCTGAACTGGCACTAAAAGACTGCTTTAAAACTTTCACATAGTCTGTTGCCTTTAAGAAGTAAAAGCAGACAATACACTGTAATACAACTGTAATACAAGCCTCACTGAACATGTAACGAGTAATTGATTAGTAATGCCTTACACTACTGCGTTACAGCAAAAAGTAATATGTTATTGTAATGTATTACTTTTGTAATGCGTTACTCCCAACACTGTTAAAGACTGAATATGAAACTCAACAAAAACACATATGCACTATGCACATATACAAACTTTTTTTAAAGATTTATTTTTTATATTGTGCTTAAAATTTCAATAAACTGTTCCACTCACTATTTTTTTTATATGTCAGACTTAACAAGGTTAAAACAATGTAATTACTATGTACTTACTATAGTAATATCGGGCTAACAACTACTAACTCAAAATTGATCCCTGAACCTCATAATAAACCATGCTAAATTGATGTATTTACCTTCCTTATATAGTTGCATTTTATTTTAAGGTGTCCTACAGTGTAATTATCAAATAATGAATAAGTAATATTAACTGACAACATGAACTTAGTAATTAGGTTTAGGATTTAGTGTTGTAATTATGCATAATTTACTTTTATTACAATAGTAAGTATATGTAAGATGTGTACCGGATACTGTAATAAAGTGGTATCGCTTCTATTACTCAGTTTTTTAAAGAACCTCACGTTTTAGTGTCTGTAGCCAAATCCCTTTAGGAGGAAATGGCTTGTTTATTATGATGGTTTTGATGATTATGAGGAGATTTTAAATGATGAGGGGGGTGTTGGGATGTAAGTGAGAGACGGAGAGACACTCTCTATAGTTTGACAAAAGACACAATGAGGCACAACACCAGCTGGGCATCAAAGTGGCATCTCCCACCGGGCGTCCTGCTGCCATCCCTCTCTCTCTCTCTCTTTTGAGTTCCTTTTCCTCTATCTTCTCCCTCCAGTCTGGTCATTAAAGCATGGCCGGGGATCTCACAGACTTGCGCACAGAATTGCAATTAGCAGCAGCCCTAAATCCAGACTGTGATTTGCCTAAACCGCCTCATTCATTATGCATCTGCCTCGAGATCATTTCCATACATTTCCATACCTCCGAAATACAGTGAAGGAAGATCTCGGAGGCTTTTAGTTCCTCACCAAACGTTCATGAAAACCAACTAGCTTTCTCAGACCTTAGAAGTCAAATATTCAAGAGTCATGGAGATGATAATAATCATAAAGCAGCCCCCAAAACAGTACACTTAAGACAGGCTTAAAATGTCCATATTCATTGGACAACAAAATATCAAACCAAGTGGCATAAGCAAATGGATCTAGCATTGAAAAAGAAGACATCGTTATAGACACAGCTGCTGTTTGTGTGATGAACTACACCTGTGTGGGTTATAGAGCTGCAGGTATGACGCCAGATCTCCTTATGGGGTTTTATAATGGGGTTTTCTATTAAAAGGTATGTGTTATCTTGATGATATTTGAACGTATTGCTCTACAAAACACACCCATATTGCAAACACAGATTTTCAACCTGTTAGGTATTATTTTATAAGACGTAGAAGAGTTCAGATGCAAAAGCCTCTAAGTGCCATTTGAAATTTTCTTCTAGAATGATCATTTTTATCAAGCTTGTATATTTAAGTTCAGTGATTTCGCTTAAATGGCAATGATAATTACCTATTAATTGTTATTTAAGTGAAATTACTGAACTTAAATATACAAGTTTGACAAAAATCATCATTAAAGAAGAAAATTTCAAATGGCATTTAGGGGCTTTTGCATCTGAACTCTTCGTATGTTTCTAATAAGTGAATAGATAAGGATGTTTAGGGTCTGAGAGTGTGTGGTTTACGTTCTAGAACAAAATGTCAGATTGTCATCAAGTTTCCCATAACCCTTTGCCTGGACTCATTATGCTGAAATAGTTTTAGCTGTGTCTCATTACCTTGTTAACTCTGCCTTTATAAGCCCTGTGTTTTCTGTCATTCTTTGCAAAGTCTTGTATGTTATTACACTGCCTTTCTGAGTGTTATCCTGGTGTCTTGTTTTTTTATTATTATTATTTCTCTGCTCGTTTTCTGTATTACCTTTTTCTTGTGTTTTCTGCCTCAAAGACCTTTTATTCAGAAATTCCCCATAGGAACTTTTTGAAGGAACCAGAGGTGAATTAGTCTTCTTGGTTTTGACCTGATATATATATATATATATATATATATATATATATATATATATATATATATATATAGTATATATACTGTAGTTATAAACTATATATATATATATATATATATATATATGTTACTTATTTTTTTAACTTACTTTTTATTCAGCTAATACACTAGAAACATACATCTGACATATATATATATATATATATATATTTTTTTAATAAAAACTAAATGGACATAAAATAAATGTGTCACTGTACAGCTGTTGTCTTATTACCTTGTTAACTCTGCCTTTATAAGCCCTGTGTTTTCTGTCATTCTTTGCAAAGTCTTGTATGTTATTACACTGCCTTTCTGAGTGTTATCCTGGTGTCTTGGTTTTTTTTTTTTTTTTTTTTTTTTTTTTAATTCTCTGCTCGTTTTCTGGATTACCCTTTTCTTGTGATTTCTGCCTTCTTGCTCATTTGGATTGCCTTCAATTCAGTTCATAACTTTACCAAAGACCTTTTATTCAGAAATTCCCCATAGGAAGTTTTTAAAGGATCCAGAGGTGAATTAGTCTTCTGGGTTTTGAAGCACTCTATTAAATATATATATATATATATATATATATATATATATATATACTGTAGTTATAAACTATATATATATTTGTTACTTTTTTAACTGACTTTTTGTTCAGCTAGTACACTAGAAACATACATCTGAGATATATATATATATATATATATTTATATTTAATAAAAACTAAATAGACATAAAATAAATGTGACACTGTACAGCTGTTTCTTGGGTTCTTTTGGTTAAAAGTAATAACGAAAAAAAAAGACTCTGAAAGTTAAATCTAAGAAAAGCGCTAGAATTTGGGTGTAAGATAAAAGTAACATTTATAATATTACAAAATATTCTATTTAAAATAAATGCTGCTCTTTTAAAAGCATTTCCATAACGTAGTTTTCAACATGTATAATAATCAGAAATGTTTGTTGTGCATCGAATCAGCTTATTAGAATGATTTCTGAAGGATCCTGTGACACTGATGACTGGAGTAATGATGCAGAAAATACAGTTTACTATATATTCACATAAAAAAAAAGTTATTTTAAATTGTATTAATATTTCACAATATTACTGATTTTACTGTATTTTTGATCAAATAAATGCAGCCTTGGTGAGCAGAAGAGTCATTTTTTTAACATCCGAATATCTCACGAGCCCAGACATTTGACCAGTTGCGTATAGTGATGTGATAGAGCAGACGTCTCACCCTCATCACTTTTGGGCAGTGTGTCCCGACCGTGGAGCTTGGGCGCAGCAGAGTGCCGTTTGCTGTAGATGTTGCTGCTGTCGTAGTTGTTGTAGTCAAAGCTGGTTTTGGAGTATTTCTCTAACTCTTTGGCCAGGTTGGAGCGCGGGGTCGAAGTGGGAACGTTGTTTTTGAAGCCGTACTGAGGAATCTCCAACTGTTTCACGAAGCACATGGGCCTGAAACAGACACAGTTTATGCTGTATGCCTGCCAATGATCAGTGCATACTATCCATTAGTATGCACAGAAAAATTCAACACAAATTGGTGCCTATTTGTAAGATATTCAGGTTCCAGCAAATGAGCAAATTCAGGATTTTTTGTTTTGTTTTTACAGGTTACACCCAAGTGGGAAAAAAATGTACTCAAATATATTTGAAATACATTTATTTCATGCTAAGTATACTACAAATGCATTTATATACTTTATGTACTTACATTTTATGTGCTGGTATACATTAGAAACACTTTTAAATATCTTGCATTTAAAGACAGATATCATACTATCCTTACTAATGGTGATATTAAAACAAATTTAGGCTTAATATTAACAAATATGCATTAAGTACTCCAAATAAAGTTGAATTATAATATTTATGTCAGTAAGTCTCAAGCGACATGTCAGTAAATATGTTAATGATAATTGTAGTATACTATATGTACGAAATAAATGCTTTTTCCCCCACTATCAAGGAGAACGTCTGTTACCTGAGCACACGATCTGAAGCCTGGTTGGATTTTCCTCCATCACATGGCTGATGTTTCTCGTGGGCTTTGGCCAGTTTCTCTGCAGCCGCTATGGGGCAACCCGACAGGCTGGTGAACAGAAAGTAATGTGAGGGACATCATGGCTTTACAAAGACACGTCAATAAGTGACAAATCATTTCAAATGACAAAATTATGCAGCTTAGACTCATCACTGATATAACATGTTCTCGTTTATGCTGTATTGGGATTAAGTCAGAATCAGAAGTAAGATTCGATAATCCATAAAAGATTACAAAGAAAGAATTGAAATTTTCTGCTTCTCAGATCTGCCAATGAGGTTCATTCTCGTGTTACGCAGCACATTTGAGCTTCAGCAGGAACCAATGAGGTCCATTCTCGTGTTACGCATCACATAAATTCAATCTTTTCATCATATTAAGCAATCGAGTGTCATCAGAAAATTTGGACTGGAATACTGCGTATAAAGGGGGAGCGACGACGTGGATGATCGAGAGAGGAACAGAACAGGCCTGCTTTTGTTTGTATTTTGTTAAATTTTATTCTGGTAGCCAGCAGTCGTCCGTGAGGAGCTGGCAGGTATTTATATTTTATTTTTGGTGGGTATTTTGTTTGTTTATTTCATTTAAATAAAGTTTTATTTGATTGTTCTCCGGTTCCTGCCTCCTTCTTCCCCGAACCTTGCTACGGACATGTAATTTTGCATCTCAAGTAAATGTATCTTGATTTAAGAATTTGTACTGGAAAACAAGATAAAAATGCTGAGTAAAGACAATGTGTATATATAAAGAAAGAGTATACAAAGCAACACAATGTTCTTCTACAGTGAAAATTGTGTATGATTTAAAGTTTTCACTTTCACTGGGTAATCACAAATAATTACAAAGAAACAAGTAAAAAAAAATGAATTAAATATACAAATTTTAAGTCGAAAGACTGAAATATTACTTCAATAATCTTTTGTATTGGAGGAATTCAAACTGTTATTATATATTTTTTACAGTGTAGGTAGTGTCATGAGCTCAGAGCACAGAGATATGAAAGGTTTCTGAAGGTGTGTGTGTGTGTGTGTGTGTTTGATCTATGACATGAACTGCAAGCAAGCTGCCAGGTTTACTGCCGTAGGAAATGTAATTTCACTCTTGCCAGTATAAGCGAGGTGAGTGTGTATGTGTGTGTGTGTGTGGGGGGGGGGTGCCTGGCGCGTGTGTTTCAGGGCCGTCTGGAGTGGGCCGTCTCCCCTGGCGAGGTGTCAGTGAGGTGCTAATGGCTGACGCTGAGAGCATTACAGCACACACCAGTCCACACGCAAAGCCCTTCCACAGAACAACATGCTGTTTTAAACGCAGCTTGAGGAAATGTGCATTTGTAGCAGTCTATACTTTTATATCACTAGCAACATCAAACATACATAATGCAAAAAAAAAAAAAGTTTCAACCTGGTTTCCCAAACACATCCATTTCTGCCACTTTTTGAGAACAACACATATTCCCACACAGTGCTGGTTAGTAACTGATATAATCAGATTACAAAAAATAAGTATTATACAGTATTATATCATATTATATTATATAATATTATTTTATATGAAGAGTTCAGATGCAAAAGCCTCTAAATGCCATTTGAAATTTTCATCTTTAATGATGATTTTTATCAAACTTGTATATTTAAGTTCAGTAATTTCACTTAAATAACAATTAATAGGTAATTATCATTGCCATTTAAGTGAAATTACTGAACTTAAATATACAAGCTTGATAAAAATCATCATTAAAGAAGAAAATTTCAAATGGCATTTAGAGGCTTTTGCATCTGAACTCTTCATATTATATTATATTATATTATACTATATTATATTATATTATATTATATTATATTATGCTCATAATCAGATTACTTTTTAATGATTACATGAGAAAAAAATTCACAAAGTAAAAAATTCCTAATGAAATGATTTCCCCTAATTGTTTTTTCCCCCTAATTTCTTTTTACATTGACACAATTTATACCCTGACGTAATGTGATGTTAAAATCACTTCAAGTTGTTGATAACAATGAATGCCTTATATCAATGTGGGTCAAAATAATCCAATTTGAATCTATGATGTAATCGAAAAGTAATCTAAATGGAATAAAAAAGTAGTCCGGTTAGATTGCCTAAAATGTGTAATCAGTCACAGACTACACATTAGTTAGTGTTCATGGAGTCAGCCTACCAATGGTTTACTTATAGTCTCAATTTATTAAAATAGAAAGTATTTTAACATAAAAATACACATGTGTTATCCAAGAATTCTGACTTTGAAACTGCATATATTAAATTCGAAATTCAGATATCAAAGGTACAACTGAGCAATGTGCTGAGAGAACGGGGAGAAATTAGGCAACGCTGTGATTTTCTAAACGTAGACGCTGCCGAATAAAGATGATTATGATGAACATATGAGCGGTTCTCTCATCCAGACGGAGAGGAACTCACCTCCTGTGAGAGTTCCTGTTGCTGTTGACGTGACCCCGGCCCGTGCAGCCAGGCGTAGGGCACTTAAGAACATTTTCATACATTGCAAGAACTTGACAGCAGGCGAGAGAAATAGGGTGAAAGATTAGGAGTTAGAGGCCCACAGTTAGTCATCTGCATTAGTGTGAGACACTCGTCATTATCACCAGCACACTCAGAACCAGAGACATCAACAGCGGCATGCAAGACACTGCTAATGGAGGAACACTGGCATGCACATCAACCATGCAGCGTCGTGAGTCGTGGTACAAATCACATGCGTTTTCTATTCTGTTCTATTCAATTCTGTTCTGTTCTATTCTGTTATATTCTTTTCTTTTCTGTTCTATTGTGTTCTATTCTATTGTTTTCTGTTCTAATCTGTTCTATTCTATTGTTTTCTGTTCTATTCAATGCTATTCTATTCTGTTCTGATCTGGTTAGTTGTGTTCTATTCTATTCTTTTCTGTTCTGCTATTCTAATCTGTTCTGTTCTATTCTATTATTTTCTGTTCTTTTCTGTTCTATTCTATTCTGTTCTTTTCTTTTCTGTTCTATTCTATTCTTTTATATTCTGTTCTATTATATTTTATTCTTTTCTGTTCTATTCTGTTATATTCCATTCTTTTCTGTTCTATTCTATTCTGTTCTGTTCTATTCTACTCTGTTCTATTCTTTTCTGTTCTATTATATTATATTCTTTTCTGTTCTGTTCTATTCTATTTTGTTATTTTGTATTCTATTCGATTCTGTTCTGTTCAATGGTATTCTATTCTGTTCTATTATTTTCTTTTCTGTTCTATTCTATTCATTTCTGTTCTATTATATTCTCTTCTATTCTTTTCTGTTCTATTATATTATACTCTTTTCTGTTCTGTTCTATTATATTCTTTTCTGTTCTATTCTATTCTGTTCCATTCTATTATGTTCTTTTCTTTTCTGTTCTGTTCTATTCTACTCTGTTCTATTCTTTTCTGTTCTATTATATTATATTCTTTTCGGTTCTGTTCTATGCTATTCTATTATTTTCTGTTCTGTTCTATTCTATTCATTTCTGTTCTATGATATTCTATTCTTTTCTGTTCTATTATATTTTATTATTTTCTGTTCTCTTCTATTCTATTTTGTTATTGTGTATTCTATTCTATTCTGTTCTATTATTTTCTTTTCTGTTCTATTCTATTCATTTCTGTTCTATTATATTCTCTTCTATTCTTTTCTGTTCTATTATATTATACTCTTTTATGTTCTGTTCTATTATATTCTTTTCTGTTCTATTCTATTCTGTTCCATTCTATTATGTTCTTTTCTTTTCTGTTCTATTCTATTCTTTTATATTCTGTTCTATTATATTTTTTTCTTTTCTGTTCTATTCTGTTCTATTCCATTCTTTTCTGTTCTATTCTATTCTGTTCTGTTCTATTCTACTCTGTTCTATTCTTTTCTGTTCTATTATATTATATTCTTTTCGGTTCTGTTCTATGCTATTATTCTATTCTGTTCTATTATTTTCTTTTCTGTTCTATTCTATTCATTTCTGTTCTATTCTATTCTATTCTTTTCTGTTCTATTATATTATACTCTTTTCTGTTCTGTTCTATGCTATTATATTATTTTGTATTCTATTCTGTTCTGTTCTATTCTGTGCTATTATATTCTGTTCTATTATTTTCTTTTCTGTTCTATTCTATTCTGCTCTATTCTATTATATTATTTTCTGTTCCTTTCTGTTCTGTTCTATTCTGTTCTGTTATATTCTATTCTGATCTCTTCTATTCTATTCTATGCTATTCTATTCTGATCTGTTCTATTCTATTTTATTTTTTTTCCCTGTTTTGTTCTGTTCTATTCTATTCTGCTCTGTACTGTTCTATTCTATTCTATTCTATTGTAGTTCCTCCTCTGAGATTCGCTGCTGCCTGCTGTGAGTAAAGCACACTCCAGTGCGTTCAGTTGTGAGTGATGCAGACAGACGGTTTGACGGAGCACTCTATCCCTGATTATATTCTCATCACCAGCTGAAGCTGTCAGCTAAAGTCAGCTCATGCATCCAGTCATTCTGTGTGAGGTGTTGCTGCTCTCGATTGTTTCAGCTCTGCATTTGTCTTTCATTTGCATTAAACACACGTCAGCAATCAATGAAATCCCTGCCCCAACTCTCCCTCTCTCTGATCCCAGACTCTGTTCTTCATCTGCACGTCTTTGTCTTCTCTGCCCATGACCGACAGGAATTAGATTACTGTTCATTAGGACGCAGGAGTGGGGGCAGAGAGTGTGTGCCGGGGCGAGCAGACCGGCACTCTTCCGGTGCTCATCTTCATCATTATCAACTCCTTAATCCCTCACACTCATCTTCAACATCCTCTGACATGCTCATTACAGGGCAGCAGGCAGGATCCGCTCACCTCCACGACTGAGGTGTATGTCTGAACGCAAGTAAAGCTTTCTTTAATGAAGAGCTATTATGTCCTTTTAAAAAGTCTTGATTTTTATGGGGGGTTTTACTTAAATGAGTTTTCATGCTTAATTTCATTTTTTTTTCCTTTCCCATATTCTATATTTGTTGCAGCTCCTCTCATCTGTCAGTAACACTGTTTAGTTCAGGCTTCTATGAAGCTCCTCCTCCTGAAAAGCACAGTGCGATCTGATTGGTCAGCTGGACCTACTCCACTTTTCAGATACTGATGTTCCCATCATGCACTGGGGCATGAATAATTAATGAGGTTGATTTTTCGCTGTCTTCCAGCTCTCTTTAGTCCATTGTGTCATTGCATTTGTTGTTAGGTTCAGTAACAACAGTGACATTTTGGGACATCTGGAGTTCATTTTCTACTCAAAATGACACATACATACTCAAAATCGATTCACAAATGTTACTGTAATTGTGTTCCAAGTATTGAGGTCTCAGTGTTCAGATGAATACTACTTTATGTGTATTATGTAAACAGTGTCCGTACAATATCTGTTGAATTATTAATTTAGATGTTATTAAGTAAAATAAGCACTTAAATGGTGTGGTAAAAATGTAGGAAGCTTAATAAAAATAAAATATCTCACTATAAGTTTATATCTCACAATTCTGACTTTACAACACGCAATTGCAACTTTATTTATTATTATTATTTGACACAGTTCTGACTTTATAACAGGCAATTGCGACTTTATTTATTATTTCTATATTTATTATTTCACACAGTTCTGACTATATCTCGCAATTCTGACCTCATAACACGCAATTTCGACTTCATATAAATCAATTCTGACTTTAACACACGATTGCGACTTTGTATCTTGCAATCCTGATTTTACAACACGCCATTGTTACTTTATATCAATCAATTCTGAATTTATATCTTGAAATTGCGACTTTATCTCAATCAATTCAGACTTTATTTCACACAGTTCTGACTTTATATCTCGCAATTCTGACTTTATAACTCGCAATTTTGACTTTATATCTTGCAATTCTGACTTTACAAAACACAATTGTGACATATAAATCAATTCTGACTTTACAACACGCCATTGCGACTTTATTTCATGCAATACTGTCTTTATATCTCGCAATTCTGACTTTATAACTTGCAATTGCGACTTTATATCAATCAATTCTGACTTTATATCTCGAAATTGCGACTTTATATCAATCAATTCAGACTTTATTTCACACAGTTCTGACTTTAACATGCAATTTTGACTTTATATCTCGCAATTCTGACTTTACAACACACAATTGTGACATATAAATCAATTCTGACTTTACAACACGCCATTGCGACTTTATATCTCGCAATTCTGACTTTATAACTTGCAATTGCGACTTTATATCAATCAATGCTGACTTTATAACACGCAATTCTGACTTTATATCAATCAATTCTTTTGAGAAATGAAGTCAGAATTGTGAGATAAAAAGTCGCAATTACCTATTTTATTTTTCGTTCTGTGGCGTGTCATATTGTTGGAGTAAAAAGAACTGCAAAGAGAGTTTTAACCAAGTAGAAAACACTCAAAAAACTTTTCCTGGCCAATTTAAAGTTACTTATTTTCTTTGTTAATTTTTACTTAACTTA
Organism: Pimephales promelas; assembly: GCF_988280905.1. Classification (NCBI taxonomy): domain Eukaryota; kingdom Metazoa; phylum Chordata; class Actinopteri; order Cypriniformes; family Leuciscidae; genus Pimephales; species Pimephales promelas. Next base: position 4,075,097 of record NC_142783.1, on the reverse strand, counting down.
GTAGAGTTTACTTAATTCCATATGTGAAGTTTATTGCTTAAAAATCTGTCTAAAAAAAAACGACTTTTTTTCAGTGTTGAGCAGCAAAAAGTTGTCTGAAGATAATAACAGCCACTAAGTGACCCAGCATAACGACACAGTGTTTCAGTAAGTGTGTGTCACACACGTCATGTGACGGTCATCTAAAAACGCCCCTGCTTCGCCACCCCAGCGCCAGCTCGCAAACTTGCCATCTGGACACTTTAAAAGCAAATCTTTTTGTGAACTAATTTCAGTCAGTAGTCAAAGCCATCAGTTTGATTGCCATCTGGTTAATTTGTGAATAAAAACACGCAGATATTAATGCATTTTAATGAATCACGTAAAAGATGTTTTAACAGGAGATTTGCTCAAGGTGAATGAAAGGAAATCTCCCTGTCTGTAACTCTTTCATCAGATTATAATTATTACAGTTTATTCAACTGGATTTAATTGAGCATCTAAAACAAAATGAGAAATCTAACCAACTTATTAAACTGGCCTCCATTAAGATAGCGTTGTAATTACCAACAGAAACAATAAACGCATTCATGCATGTCTGTGATTCTGCGACGGCGGCGGGTCTTTACATCGCCACAGACTTCCTTCAGCAATAGCAACATTCATATAGGTTTGAATAGTGTATGAACTTAATTATTTGAAGAGTTCAGATGCAAAAGCCTCTAAATGCCATTTGAAATTTTCTTCTTCAATGATGATTTTTTATCAAACTTGTATATTTAAGTTCAGTAATTTCACTTAAATAACAATTAATAGGTAATTATCATTGCCATTTAAGTGAAATCACTGAACTTAATTACACAAGCTTGATAAAAATGGTCATTCTAGAAGAAAATTTCAAATGGCACTTAGAGGCATTTTGCATCTGAACTCTTCATTTCAAGAAAACTTCAAATAAAGTTTAAGTTAACACAAAATCCTCATACATTCAGGTGTAAAAATGTCATTCAATGACTGACTTTGAATTTCATTTTTAGACCAAAGTCCATCGAAATGAACAGTTTAATAAACTGGATGATGTCAACTATATGATTTATTATAATATGTTATTATTTCTTTCATCACAACATCTCAATGAAGTGAACAGGGGTGAATTTTAAGTAATTTCACTGTTTTGGTTTGAGTGAATGTTCATTTTGTCAAGTCCGCAGGAACTCCGCAGAAACATGAAAAGCTGATCAATATTCCAGATGTTTATTGGTTTTGTTTCCCCCCTCTTTCAAATTGAATTATTTTAAACATAACATGCTTTCTTAAGAATATGGTTATTGTTGTGGCAACTGATGAGTAATCAAGTGTCCTCAATCACTTATATTTCAACCCGATCTCACGCCCAAGTCGTACGAATTCGACGAATGATTAAAAAGTGGCTAATTCGTAATAGGGATGGGACGATAACCGGTTTCACGATAAACCGTGATAAAATGTACTGACGGTTAGTATTATCGTTTAAAATTTAATTATCATTAAAACCGTGTTTGATTATCGTGATTTTAATAACTAACTGAATCCTGTCGGCCAGTCTGACGCAGGCGCGCAGCACGCAATATTTTTTTAAATTACTATTGGAGAAGGAATGGCGGAAGGCAGTGACCGTGCTCAGGAGATTTTTCAGCCTTTTAAGAGGACCAAATCTGAGGTGTGGTCATTTTGGGTTTTACAAAAAACTATTAAAAATAACTTTTGGAAATAAAAATCACAGTCCTAGACAGTGAGTGAGCTTACACATTAAGATAATATCGGATTTTCTCCAGTCATTGTTAAAAAACAAGCTAACAATCCTTGCTAACTAGCGTTAGTGAAGCGGCCAGACGGATCTTTCTGCCTCCACCTAAGCTCCGCCCACAAAAAAACGTCACCATGTTTAGCAACTGTAAAAGGGTCTATAGAATCTTGCTTAAAAACTGCATAGAGAGGCTTGTTTTATTTGTTGTTTGTTGATTTTCAATTATAAAACTTGTTGAAATGTTTTCAGTGTGAGCATCAGTTATTTCATAAATTTTTAACAAAACCGTGATAATATTGATAATCACGATTATTTTGGACACTATAATCGTGATATGAAATTTTCATACTGTCCCATCCCTAATTCGTAACAATTCATACGACCTCACACGTACGAATTAATACGATTTTGCTAAATCGTACATATTTTACGAATTGGCCAATTCGTATGAATTCGTACGAATGACCTACCCCTGACCCCGCCCCTAAACCTAACCATCACGCGGGTTTAGACAAATCGTAGAAATTAGTACGAGTGAGGTCGTACGAATTAGTACGAGTTAGACACTTTTTAATCATGCGTCAAATTCGTACGAATTGGTCGTGAGATAGTGTTGTATATTTCGGTTAGTCATTTGTACAACAACAACGAAAGCCCGTTAATAACATCATCCAGGAAGTGATATTATTTTTGTCAGGAAAAGCAAAACATCAGTAAACATAAAGTGCTGCAAGAACCACAGATCTTATTTCAGGCTTTTACCTAAATCCCATTCTAACGTCTCATTGATGGAGCTGAAAGTGCTGAAGGTTAAGAGGTATTGCATAGGAATGAGCAGATGTTTTTAGTGTGGAGGAGGACGGCATGCAGTTCCCACAGACAAACACACACAGACAACCAATGATTATGACCTCTTTTCATTTAAGCCGGCATGAAAAATAGCAAAGATTTAAAGGAAGAAGCAGGCAAACGTAGAAAGAGCTTGCTTACTTTCTGGTGGGACTCGGTCTTTATGCGGGCATCCAGACAGGCTGCGGTGATGCGGGTACAAACCCGTCACGTGACCTGTGCCGTCACAGCCAGGCGTTGGACAGCGGCTTTCTTTTTTCCCCGACCGTGAAGAATCTGCGTACACAAACGCACACAGGACTATTATTAAAAAGTCTGGTCCAAGAATTGCCTACTTAGAAAGATTCTGTCAAACAACCACACGTCACCATTATGTTCAGTTCAGCTTTAGCTTCACTTTTATGGACCCAAGGGCTTTGTTTACTCCTGGTATATATGTGTTTGGTCGATCGGATCACAAGTAGACACATTCCCGTTCACACCTGGTGTTTTAATCCGTCTCTTTTGTCCACTTTCAAACACTTCTGTCCTGATTTCTTCGAGGGGAGGGTCTATGGGTGAGTCAATGTATTGGCTATGGGCTATATATATAAATAAGATTTACATATCTTCCTGATGGCTGTCCAGGGCTATTGGCTGTGTTTCAAATAGAGAGAGTGAGACAGTGAGTATGCTACAGTTCCCACTGATTAAAATTTTAAGGATGGAGTAACCTAGTAACAGGCATCACGTTGCCTTCTGTATCAAAGTAATCTCAAAACAGACAGGAATAGCAGGAGAGCATGTGAAAGACGTGGGCTCAATTTTAGAGTTTTAGACTGAAAATAGAAAGCAGTGCTAGTGCTTGAAACAACATCAACTAAACTATTGCAAAATTGGGCACAAACACACAGGTGAAAAGCATGACATGTTCAGGTCATAAGTTAAAAAAGTAATTCTGTTTTGCATAGAGAAAATGTCTTTTGTTCTTTCATGTTCTCACAAATTCTCCAAAAAAGGAGAAAATCAGAAAACAGAACACATTTTTTTTATTTACATAGGAGGAAACTTGAGGAGAATCCTGAGGAGTGACGCTTCTTTTTCATTGAACGTTGAAAAATGTCCATAAAACTCAGAGAGGATCATGCGGATCCACATCTTTAGATGGCAGTGCAGAGTAGGGTTGGGTATCGAGAATCGAGTATCGATTGGAACCGGGACTAACTTTTCGTTTTTCCCGGAATCGTTCAAAAGTTAAAATTTCGATTCCTAGTTTCGATATTCACAGTCCGCCGAGCGGAAGAAGAAACCGCTGAACAACACCAACGGAGAAGCGTCTACCAGAAGTGTTGGCATAACCGCGCGAGTCGAACATTAGTAGCTTACGTCGGCGGTCCAAAGTGTGGCTTCACTTTTCTAAAAATTAACGAAATCTCGGCAAAATGCAAAATTTGTGACAAGTATTTGTGACAGAAGGAGTATTTCCTTCAGAATTTCAGTATTTCCTTACTTTTTTGACCCTGCCTCTTAAAAGAATCGAAATCGAGAATCGTTAGGAACCGGAATCGAAACAAGGAATCGGAATCGGAATCAGAATCGTTCAAATTCAAACGATACCCAACCCTAGTGCAGAGTCAAACACCATCGACAGTGTTGGTACTGTAGGTAAAGAACTACTGAATGCACTGGATTGTAGTGATTTGTACTGTAATTAGTTTATTTCAATAAAGATAACTAATGAGTAGGGCTGGGTATTGACACAAATTTCACAATTCGATTCAATTTCGATTCACAAGGTTGCAATTCGATTTGATTTCGATTCCGATTGAATATTGATTATTTTGGATATCAGTTACAATAAATGGCACATTTTCTCAAGGAAATCAAATCTCTTAACTAATGCTGTAAACTATAGCCCCTTTCACACAGCGAGTTGATCCCGGGAAATTGCCGGCAAATTGCCAGAACGCCTTCTGTGTGAACGCAAACACGACCTGGGATTGATTCTGGGATTGATCCCGGGTTGGGGACCTAGTAACATTGCTGTAATCAGTCCCGGAACGCGCGCTGTGTGAACAAAAGCCAGGACCAATGCCGTAAAGGGTGTGTCATAGTGATGACGCTCGTGCCATCGCGCGACTCTGTTGCTCTTAAAAGAAAGTTTGTGTTCGTCATCAGCAAAGAAAGGACGAACAAATACCTGCAAACTGGAGCGAAGCAGAGACAGGAGCTCCTCACTATCCGTACTGAAGCTGAGATCGTTCACCAGCGCGTGTACGGTATGCGCGTTTACATGTTTTCGACGCGTCCGTTATACGTCTCATCCTGACGTCATGTGTCTTCCCGGGATTTTTACGGGTTGTGTGTGAACGCACTCACAGATCCCGGCAAATCACTGGCAGTGTGAATGAACCGAAATCAAACAATTTCTGGACAAACGCTGGGTCACATTATCCGTGTATTTTCTGGAATCTCTGTGTGAAAGGGGCTTAAGGGAGTCTAGTTGTAGCCTTCTAGGCTTCATTAGCCTAATATGAAGGTAATAATGAACTGTTTTGTAGCTATAAAAACACTTAAATTACACTTTTATTTATTTTTATAATAAGAAGATTATATGAAATATAAACATTTACATGGTGGCTGACATAAAAACTTGCCAGATTTATTCAAATATGCATTAAATATTGAAGAACATTAAGATTATAATGCATATAATATGGTGTATATATTTATCAAAATATGAGTTATTTTTTCTAGCTCTGACTAACGAGTTTATGTGGGTTTTCTGAGGTAAATATGACAATATATGACATTGATTACAAGCTGTTTAACTGACGTATGTCCACGGTTGAAACGCTGATTGAGCGAAAACTCACTTGGTCCTGGTTTATTCTTGTTTGGAATTCCAACCGTCTTGTCATTGTGAGTGTTCGGTTCCGAGTTCGCTCATGCATGAAACGTTATATGTGCGTGGTGTTCGGATCTCGACGAATCTTTACATTTATCATTGAGTTTGATTGAGGATCCTCTCTCTCTAAATTGCACATTTCCAAAAGCCTACTCTGCTCTGATTGGTCAGGTGGCCCAGTCTGTTGTGATTGGTCTACTCTGCTCTGATTGGTCAGATGGCTCAGTCTGTTGTGATTGGTCTACTCTGCTCTGATTGGTCAGATGGCCCAGTCTGTTGTGATTGGTCTACTCTGCTCTGATTGGTCAGATGGCTCAGTCTGTTGTGATTGGTCTACTTTGCTCTGATTGGTCAGATGGCTCAGTCTGTTATGATTGGTCTACTCTGCACTGATTGGTCAGATGGCCCAGTCTGTTGTGATTGGTCTACTCTGCTCTGATTGGTCAGATGGCCCAGTCTGTGGTGATTGGTCTACTCTGCTCTGATTGGCCACATGGCTCAGTCTGTTGTGATTGGTCTACTCTGCTCTGATTGGTCAGATGGCCCAGTCTGTATTGAGTTGTCTACTCTGCTCTGATTGGTCAGATGGCCTAGTCTGTTGTGATTGGTCTACTCTGCTCTGATTGGTCACATGGCTCAGTCTGTTGTGATTGGTCTACTCTGCTCTGACTGGTCAGATGGCTCAGTCTGTTGTGATTGGTCTACTCTGCTCTGATTGGTCAGATGGCCCAGTCTGTTGTGATTGGTCTACTCTGCTCTGATTGGTCAGATGGCCCAGTCTGTTGTGATTGGTCTACTCTGCTCTGATTGGTTAGATGGCCCAATCGGTTGTGATTGGTCGACCGCTTGCAGAATGTGGCATTGGTTTTACTGTATCAATATCATCCGTTGGAAGTACATGTAAAGAGGACTTACTTTTGCAGAGCAGAAAACAGCGTCTTCTCGACATGTTAACACAAACAAAATTCTTCCAGTCTCAGTTACAACTAAAGAGTTTGAGCGAGGAAAATTAGATGTTGTTCACCGGCCATCAGTGAAAACCACAGGCTGGCTTTGTGCAAATTTGCTATAAACACACATAAGTTTATCTGCTCTTAGATGTTTTAAAACTTTTCAGACCTTTTACGGTACATTCACAAACAGCTACATATTACACACCACATGAAAGATAATATCCGAAAAAGCCAAATAGGGGCACTTTAAGATAATAAGCCATGAATCCTCAGACTATTCTGCAGCCATTTCAAAGAGAGAGAAAACAAACGAGCGAGTGAGAGAGAGCAAAGCCAAGCTGAGCGGAATACATATTAGAAAGTGCTGGATATTGATTGTGGCTTCGGACAAGCCATGCTTTGCATAGCAAATGGCCCCCATTACCATAGCGTCTGTGGATAATTAATGTGCAGTCAGTGGTCCTGTCGTTTGTTATCGGTCATACTGATACTGTTCAATTTCCATCTCCGCCTCATGCCTTCTTTAAGGAAGAGCTCCTTCCATAACTGTCAGGCCTCCACACTTTTTATAAATCATAATGCCCCCTGGTTAGGCAGCGTCTGCTGCTATTTCTACCATGGCGAGATGCTATCGCAGTGTTAAAGCCAAGCATCCCTCATTATTCTGCCATTAGAGAGATAGTGTCTGCCGTGCATGCCGGCCGAACGTCCTTTCATGCGTGCTGTCAGCCCTTCCTCATCTGGACAATGAGGTTGTGTATGTGTTTTTAAGGGTTTGCTCACCCAAAAATGACAATTCTGACATCATTAACTCACCCTCATTTCATTTTAAACTGCATGCCTTTTTTTCTGTAGAATACAAAAGGAGATGTTTTTATGTGTCTGAGTCAGAGTTTTTAAAACAACAAAAGCATATAGTGACCCAACGTGTCGTCATTTTGAACCAGGGTTATTATATAGTAATCGGGGCGACTGATCGTTACTGCCTGCTCATCATTTGATACAGTTTGATCGGTGGTCTCTATAAAGGCTGATTAGATGAAGCAAAACTTTCAAAACAAGTCAAATTTCTTCATACATTCACAGTGTCTGAGGACAATAAATCTGCAAAGTCATTGCAATGACAACAATCCTACAGTAACCCCTTTCTGTGCGAAAAATCTGAGATAGAGTAGAAAACGGACAAGCGAAGTGAACTTTGGGCTTCGGGTTCAAACCTAATCGGTCAAATACATGTTAAAGGGTAAGTTCACCCAAAAATGAAAATTAAGTCATTAATTACTCACCCCAATCTTGTACCAACCCCGTAAGACCTTCGTTCGTCTTCGGAACACAATTTTTGATTAAATTTGAGAGCTGTATAACTACCACATTGGCTCCTAAAGGACTGCCTCTTGACGGCCCAGAAAGTCAATGAAGAAAATGTTTAAATATCCCAAGTGGCTCAACTATATGTTTATCAAGCGACGAGAATACTTTTTGTGCGAAAAAACAAACAAAAATAACGAGTTTATTCGACTATTCCTTTTCTTCCTTGTAGGCCAGAAACGAGACTTCCTTAGATTTCCACGACGCATGCGCGAGAACTGAACTGAAGTAGTTGAAGGAGATCGCAATTCTCGCGCATGCGTCGTGGAAATCTAAGGAAGTCTCGTTTCTGGCCTACAAGGAACAAAAGGAATAGTCGAATAAACTCGTTATTTTTGTTTGTTTTTTCGCACAAAAAGTATTCTCGTCGCTTGATAAACATATAGTTGAGCCACGGTAGTCACTTGGGATATTTAAACATTTTCTTCATTGACTTTCTGGGCCGTCAAGAGGCAGTCCCTTAGGCAGCCAATGTGGTAGTTATACAGCTCTCAAATTCAATCAAAAATATCTTTATTTGTGTTCCGAAGACGAACGAAGGTCTTACGGGGTTGGTACAGCATGGGGGTGAGTAATTAATGACTTAATTTTCATTTTTGGGTGAACTAACCCTTTAATGTATACATGAACTATGTCAAAATCCCTGGCTTGGTGAGTATTCGCAGAAGCACGGTCTGTTATGTCTTAAGCGATCAGTTGGGAAATAAAACAGCTTATGTAACAGTATGGATCCATGCATTAGGTCTAAAAGGGATCATTTTCATTTTAGGGTGAACTAAATCATAATTTAGTGTTGTTAGTGTTGTTCTAATGCCATATGCCCATATTTATGGACCACAAAAATTTTTTTTAAAAATGTCTCGTTCGCACACGTCCATATAATGGCAGTGAATAGCGACCAGCAGCAAGCTTTTTAGAAAAGAACCAAAAGTATCACAAAACGATCCCATGTAAATGGAGGTGTATATTCAAAGTGTTCGCGATAGGGTCAAAAACAAACCGAAATGTAATGTATTATTTAACGAAATTCTTGACCTTGGCCGTTGGTCTTGTGTGCACGGATGCATGACGCGAGTGTTCATGAGTCTCTATTAGTGCCTCAGTTCACTCCGATTCGACAAGATAAAGCACACAAACTGTGAGAAACTTAAGCTGTTTGGCCAATCACAATGCACAGGGTCAGCTGGCCAATCAAAGCACTCTTGACTTTTCGGAAGGAGGGGCTTTGTAGAAATCAGGGGTGCGTTTCCCGAAAGCATCGTTAGCCAACTATGGTCGCAAGTTCCGTCGTTATCAGCATAGTTTAACGAGTCTGTGTTTCCCGAAACCATCGTTCCAACAAACGTTCGCAAACAGCAACGCAAAGTTGTGTCGTTTGAAAGACAGCTCTCGACCTGTGGTTAGAGGCGTCGTTTCTATATTGCATGACATTTGGACGTAATAAATCCTTATCTTGAACAAAATAAGCAAGCTGACATTCAGTACAACCGGTGTCTTTTATTTAGAATACATACAAACGGAATTTACGTCTTTTAGTTTTTCAAAAGATTTGAAGTAACGTGTTTGAAGAGTGCGCATGTGCGAACGTGCTCTACTATGGAAGAACGAGCCAAATATTGAGTTTGGTAATAAAGCAAAATAACAATTAGAAATAGTCCTCAGATGACATGTCTGTAATTTATATAAAACAAATCTAGCGTTAATTGGATCTCAAACAGTTTCATTAAAAGTAGGTATTACTCCACCACGTGCGAAACCAACGTGGTTGAACGATACTTTGCGACAATGGGTTTCGGGAAACAGTCGTGACTAGCTAGTTGATTTTTCCAACGATGCATCGTACTATGGTAGTGAATCAGCGAACTACGTCGTTGTACGGGAAACGCACTCCAGAGCGTTTCATTACAGACTGGGAATGGAGGTGCAGCAATAATGTACAGAATGTGACAAATAATGTGTTTATTGAATATTAAAGCATGTTAACTTAACAAAATAATCAATTTTTAAAATAGCATCACATGGCCTCTTTAAATGCTTTATGATTATGTATGACATCATTTGTATCCATTTTGTGGATATAATAATTGCTCCTCTATCCCTGGAGAAACAGGAATAAACCAGGAATCCTTGAAAGTTCCTCAGCATAAGCAGCACGGTCTAATTTCCGTTTCTGCGTGCAGTGATCTCCAGTGCCAGAGCAATATCTCCATGCAGAGGTTTATAAATAGGCAGCATGAGCACAGACTGTGTCCCTGGGATGAGATTTGCAGTTCTCCCGGCCGTGCAGATCGCCATTACTTATGCCTGACAAGCTTAGCCTGTGATGTGGCCATGCTGGCCTGTTTGAACAACATTAAGCCACTGCTGTTTGCACTGCAGGCATGGGGATGTTTGAGGAAGCTTGTCCCGGGGTCAGTATGGGATGCTCTCTAAGAGCAAAGGACCGCAGAAGAACCTGAACCTGTCCACTGAAACTGACCTATCTGCTCTGCGGATGTTAAAAGAGTAGGGTGATATCATTTTCTTTTTAAAGGAGCAGCTCATGCTGAAGACTCCTGAAGCCATACAATAACTTTAATTTAGGTTGTTTGTTATTATATAGGTTATTGGTGTGTACTTGTTAGCATTACTCATCACTGTAAAAAAATATTTTCAAGATTTGTTATCACAACATGTTTTCTTTTGTCAAATCAACTTTATAATAATTTATTTAGTTGATATAACTTATTATTTTGAGTTTCTGATGGTTAAATTAATCTACTTCATTGTGTTAACTCACTTTTTCCAGTTCAATCAACTTAATATTTTAAGGCAACCCAAGTTACTTACTTTTTTAAGTTAAACCAACAAAACATTTTTACAGTGTAGTAATCACAACATTTTTTTCTTTTGTCAAATCAACTTAAATAATTTATTTAGTTCAGATAACATGTAATTTTGAGTTTCTGATGGTTAAATTAATCTCCTTCATTGTATTAACTCACTTTTTCCAGTTCAATGAACTTAAAATTTTAAGGCAACCAGGTTACTTACTTTTTTAAGTTAAACCAACAATATTTTTTTACAGTGATGAGTCAACTCAATCTGTAAAAAAAAAAAAAAAGAAAAAGAAATAATATCATAAATCATAAAAACGATGTAAAAAGTATTTATTTATTTATTTGATTGATTGAATAGGTGAAAATTACCATTGGTAAACTAGAATAAAATTCTTTAAAGATAAGCTTTAAAAACTACTAAAGCAAACTTCTGTTCATTTAATTATAAAGATATGGCAAGCGGAGGAAGACTAACGTCATAAACTATTTTCCAAAAGCACTGTTGGTGCTCAGATAATACAATGAAATAATGTCCGTTGGTTGTACATTTTCCACAGATCTCTAAAATATTATGTGCACTGTATTTATTAAACATTTGCATGCATATTTTCAAACGTGCCCGGTTTGTAATACCATTGCTTACCTGTCTATTAACCACATGTAACATGCCAAGTTGCATGAGCTGTGAATGAAGTTACGGTGGTCTGTTCCTCGCACAAAGCATATGGCTTCTATGTTTTGTTCTTTTTTGTTTTTGGAGCTTGACAGCCCCAGCAAATGTATTTTGTCATTGCATGAAAATAATTGCTTGAAATGTCTAGTTTTGTGCTTCATGGAAGAAAGGAAGTCATACAGTTTGGAACGAAATGAAGGTGAGTAGAAGAAAATAACTGTAATTACACACATTGTTGAAGGTGATGTTACAAATTTTCTAAATGTTCTTACTCTAAGGTTTCATGCTTTTCCTAGCCTTTTTTATCATTTAGGGTGTTTATGGGACAGTGCAGTGGAGAGTGCCAGAGAACAATTTGGAAAAAAGAAGGAAAATGTGAGTAGGAATTGGTAGCATGTGCATTCCCAGATAGCAAACTGACATTGAATCAACGTGAGAATATGACATCGAAACAACGTTGATCTGACATAGTTTTGCTCATCGAATTAACGTTGAACCAACGTCAGACGCGTCATTCTTTCAAAACTAACGGAAAATCAACTTGAAATCAACGCGTTGTTTCAACGTTATGAAAGCAAACCAATTTTCGATTTTCATTTAGCTTTGAAGAATGCCGCGTCTGACGTTGGTTCAACGTTAATTCGATGAGCAAAATCAACGTTGTTTCAATGTCATGAGAGACGTCGTTTCCACGTTGATTCAATGTCAGTTTGCTGTCTGGGTTAACGCAGGCCCTGTTTACACGAGAACGATCACTGGTGAAAACGTTAAAACATTTTATCGGATGTGCCTTTCGTTTACACGGCGACGGCGTTTTTGGGGGTTAAAAAACCCCAAAAAAGTGAAACCACCCTCCAGAGTGGAAATCTTAAAAACGCTCCAACGTCGCGTTCCCGTGTAAAGTGTAAAAATGCAAAAGTCTGCTTGACAGTGAAGGTTGTACGCAGGAGCGCAGACTTGGTGTTGTTGTGTGGCAGTGCTTCACATCGCCACCTAGCCGCCTGGAGTGCACACTGGATCGAATTTCACACACTTTTGCGTCACCATGTGCACGGGGAATTCCCACCCATAACGCTCGTCTAAAGGAAGAATAAAAAGTGATAACACAACGCTACCTTTGCGTTTTCTCTTCAGATCGTTTCCGTGTAAACATAGCCTTAGTCTTACTAAGACAAATCACAAAACACACATCAGGGGTTGTATTACGCAACAATTTTATGGAATAAAATGGTTGTTTTTCACTTTATTTTAAGAGTAAAGCTGCCCATAGACTAAATGACTTTTAAAGTACTCTTATGGATTATTCACACCTAATAACGCCGATGTCAGTTCTACTCAAAACACATTTCACACTGCAGGACTTGGATCGTAGATATTTAACCTGCTAAATATCTCTTGGGTGGAGGCGCTTCTCTCAGATCGCGTCTTTGAAAACTCACACCCTATTTATTGTAAATAAAACAAAGATTACTGTATATTTTGGAAAAAATAAATAAATAATATATATATATATATATATATATATATATATTCCAGATTTCTATTTAAAAATTCTATATTTAATTCAACGTTTTCAGTGTACCAATTGTCACTCATGCAAACAATTTGTCAGTTAACTCCCCTAATTGTCGGTGAGTGGAAAATCAGGGTTAAAATTGTTTATTGCATGAACAGCAAGAATAAATGCAGGTCTAAATATAATTGGAGAGGGTATTATTTGCATTCATTAGTTAGTCATTTCACTCGCTGGATTAACTTGACCTCAAAGCAGAGGCTCCACCTTTTCAACATTTATTTTGTACTTCAATGAAGCAGAACAATGAAAAGGGGGATATACTCTAAACCTTTTTGACCTCAAGACCTTGACCTTTGACCTTGTGGTCCCCCATTGTCCACAAAAATTTCTGAAGGCTTGATTTTTACTTGTTTTAGCTTCCTTTTTTCTTCTATTATTTTACATAATTTTGAGTAAACCTTGAGGCCCTCTTGGAAGTTTGTTGAGGACCCGTAATATGGTCTCTTGGTTGAGAACCACTGCTCTAAAGGCCCTGATGATATACTTTCAAGAAAAGCCAAAGAATTCACTCATGTGATGTCATTTTGAACAAGATCAGCCCAAAATGAATGTTTTGGTAATTCTAAACTTGAATTTTTGATAAACGCCTTTCAACTACCATTGGTTCATTGGTTCCTTCTTTGAGGTGGAAATCTTCTCCAGTTAATTTCTTCTGTTCAGGGGTTGTGTTTCCCATACAACGACGTAACTTGTTGCTTCACTACCACAGTATGATGCATCGTTGAAGAAATCAACTAGCTAGTTGCGACCGTTTCCCAAAACCAATTCGCAAATTGGTTATTTAACCACGTTGGTTAATGATGTCACGCAGGTGGAGGAGTGATAACTCTTAATGAATCTGTTTGAGATCGAATCAATGCTAGGTGTTTTGCTATAAATTACGGATATCACATCTGAGGACTATTTCTCATTTATCTCAGATATTTTGCTTCATTTCCAGGTTCAATCACAGGCTGGTTCCCAGACAGCAAACTGACATTGAATCAACGTGGAAACGACGTCTCTCATGACATTGAAACAACGTTGATTTTGTTCATCGAATTAACGTTGAACCAACGTCAGACGCGGCATTCTTCAAAGCTAAATGAAAATCGAAAATTGGTTTGCTTTCATAACGTTGAAACAACGCGTTGATTTCAAGTTGATTTTCCGTTAGTTTTGAAAGAATGACGCGTCTGACGTTGGTTCAACGTTAATTCGATGAGCAAAACTATGTCAGATCAACGTTGTTTCGATGTCATATTTCCACGTTGATTCAATGTCAGTTTGCTATCTGGGTTCTTACATACTAGTGTACGTTTGCACATGCGCACGCTTCAGAATAAATCTCTTGACAAACTCAAAGACATAAATGACAATGTATGTATTATAAACAAAAGATATAGATTGTACTGAATGTCAGCTTGCTTATTTGGCTCAAGATAAGGATTTATTGAGTCCACATGTCATGCAATCTAGAAACTCTTCTTCTAACCATGGGTCGAGATCTGTCATTCCAAACACACAACTTTGCGATACTATTTGCTAATGTTCGTTAGAATAGCCGCGTTTCCACTGCCGGGCTAGGGCTGGGCCAGAGCTAACAGCGAGCCGGGCCGAGCTAGTGGCCTCGGGCCTCAAGCACCGGGCTTGCGTTTCCACTGCCGGGCCAGTAGCCCCACAGCGCTGCCCCAGACCCCACCCCTAACACGCCTTTCAGGATCAAACGTCATAAAACCCAACCCATTTCAGCGGGTATTATGAATTAATTTATTTTTTAAATTAGGAAGATAGCATGTATATTAACTCAACTGCCGTAGTGGCTGCAATAGTGTCCCGAGACCAGTACAGGCGATTCTCCATTTCAAGCAGCGATTTTTTGCGCGATATAACAAGTAGGGCTGCGGGCACGTTTTCAAGTTATTCATTAATCGTTAACCGAGGCCCATCGGTTAATACTCGGTGCATAGTGTGCGCGCCGCAACCTCGAGATACGGAGTTAATTTTTTAACACCTTTAATAACTGATTGGACCCCATTTGAAACGAAATTAATTTATAGAAATAAAACGCAGCAAGTACGGAGCAGTTAAAGCCCCATTTCCATCACCCTTCAAACTGAAATTGCCAATTGAAAATAAGCAAAACGTCCATTTCACAAAAACTCCGTGTCTGCAAATAATAATAATAATAATAATAACCATCATCATCATTATTGTAACTTTTTATTAGGCTGCATATGTAGAAGACGCCTTTATCCAAAAAAGGAATAGAGCACAAATAAACACAATATTTTTGACAAATATCAGCGCATATCCAGTGTGTGTGGAGCACGCACTGATGGCTGCGAGACGCCCATGTGAACAGTTTCATTGCATTTCTTTCAGTGGAAACAACTTAAAATACTCTTTCATTTCTGGTCATACAGAAAATAATAATACATTATTCGCAAATAAATTTATTTATAACAAGAAAACGTTGTGCTTTAACAATTAATCAAGGCGCGCTTCATGATGAACTCCGTGAACTGAAGCGCGAGACCTGAAACAGCTACCGCATTCGAATTTGTTCGTTTTAAATTGGACATAAATGTCCAATTTAAAACGAACAAATTCGAATCGAAAGCCAATATCTTCTATGTTTATGTAGCTTAATTTCTCTCTAAATGTGCATCCGGAGATGGAGCTATGTTTTTAGCCGAAAATCATTTAGAAAACAATAGTTTATTAATAAACAATTAATGCCTCGTTATTTTATATTATTTTATTATCAGACACATTTATTATAGCCTATAAATCACCCATAAATCCCCTTTCTGTAGGCTGTGGTTACGGCTCTTCTCATTCAGCACTGGGGGGAAAATATCATTTCCAGGTTCTAATTTGGCCTCAGAAAACCAGTAAAATATATATTTTTTCATATTAATTTGTCAAATATTTTAAATGTTTAAGGGGCAAAAAAATCAAACAAATATCTGAAAATTCGTCGATATGTAGCTATATATAGCCTATATATTGTTGCGCAGCATTTGGCATAGGCCTACAGTTCAAATTAAAATGTTATGCAATTTTAAACGGTTAATCGGTTAAACATGGACACCCCTATGTGCATCTTGCTTCAGATCATAACGTTCCATAACACCGATAAACTCCGCCTTTTACCTTGAGCACGCCTCTAGCCCGAGCTGGCCCCCTCTGGCCCAAGGTATTCGACGGGCCAGAAATCCTGGCCGTTGGCCCCGAGGAAGCCCCGATGAAGCCCCGGAAGTGACAGTGGAAACGCGACTGGCCCTGGCACGCACTAGCACGGCCCGGCCCTGGCCCGGCAGTGGAAACGCGGCTATTGATGGTTTCAGGAAACATAATTTAGTTGGAATTAGCGACAGACAGCAAGCTTTCGGGAAACACACCCCAGTTCAGTCAAAGTCAAATGCAAGAAAAAAAACACACTGGAGAGCTGCTTTATAGTAGAAGTTGAAACTCTAATTGAAAGCAATCTGTTGTGTAAAGTGCCATACAAATGAACGCAACATGACTTGACCGGAGAGCCGAATTGCAGAGCTGGTGCTAACATGTTCACTTCGCTATGATCAGACGCTTTCTTAACTGCTGTTTTCAAATTTTTGTGGCATTTATTTTATTTTTGAAACGAAAGCACACAACACACACATCACATATGCATCTAAAAGCCACTCTCAGTAAGCTGCCGCTCAGGTATTTTGAACTTTTTTTTACTCCCAAGCAAAAACCAATACTTGCCTTAACCCCCTGAGGACCAAAAACGTGTCCCTGGGTTTTTTTTTTGTTTGTTTGTTTGTTTGTTTGTTTTTTTCACATGGCTGCAACATAGACTTAAAATAATCCGTCATTAATGGTCATATAAATAAAATAAATACATGATTATGAACTATAGAGGGTTTTCTTTTTTTGTGTACACTCTTATTAACATCAAAACCTTGTGTTTATGTGAAATAAATAAAATAAACAGTGCGCTTTGAGCTCACTCTGTCTCCGTAAAATCTTTCTGAAACGCGTCCGAAAAATGAACTGTAACCCAGTAAATACTTGTCACAGAGACACGAAAGATTTCTCTTTATGAAGCTGAAATTCTCTTCTTTTAAAGCTACACTGTGTAACTCTTTTAGTTTATTCTTAGCTAAAAACACTTAGTTCTTTCAAAAATATATGTGCTCATTAATGTATATTTACTTCGTTCAAGTAATAAAGTATTCTCGTGAGTGTATATGCCACTGAAAATACATACGGGTAAGGGGATCTAATGTCGGTCGCCATGTTGCCCCTCCATCTTGAAAGTACATTAGCCAAAGAGGGACATACCCGTTAATTCAAGCTTCGCCTTTCGCGTTTACGTTTGAGTTAACACTCATGGACGAGGTCGAACTGGAAGACATGTTAATCTTGGACTACATTGGCCAAAACGAAATCGGAATTGAGAGGAACAGAAACTAATATTCACTGGATGGTCATATACCTTAGATGGGGGTAAAAATCACACAGAGTAGATTAAAATGAAGTAATTTATATAAAAAAGCAACTATTCTCAGTTGATGTAATCTGTATGAAAACAGAGATGTCAGTCTTTTTCCTTTCACCTAATTATAGCGTATGACGTGTTAATGTGACCCCGCCTACTGAGAGTGAAACGCTATTCAAACGCTAACGTTGAGGCAAGCCATGAAAACGCCCACATCAGCTGGAGATAAAACATCC